>NW_021620120.1:807690-851736 GCF_004785775.1 Grammomys surdaster | reverse complement strand
AGATAATTCTCTCACTGCAGGCAAAAATTGGCATCAGCCCAGACCTGGTCACTTGGCAATGGGTTTCCCTCACAGCTTCGATTGTGCAATGGAAACTAAAATAGCAAAAGGAGGGAAACGTCTTGAAGTTCATTGAAAATAGCTCCCTAGGAAGACATAAAGTCAATTCGTTGAATATTTTCCAGGAATTCTCTGGGTGAACGCTATGCTATCAAACAGTTTTTTCATAGAGTAGAAGAACCAGTTTCTTGTGAATCTATTTTACTTCGATTTCTTTGAAGACAGGTGCTGCATTTTAGTACTTAGCTTAATGCTTTGATGACAGTGGGATTTCAATAAATATTCCTGTCCATCCAGAGAGTCTCCTCTCTGGTTGCAGCTCTAGGAGACTAAGTAGAGTACTGCTGTTTCCTGGGTGACTTACTCTGACCAATGTTGCCTCAATGAATGTTTTGGTTCACAGTGCTGCCAGGGGAGTTCCATATAAAATATAATCATGTTACTCATTTGTTTAAAAGAAGTTACATGGATAAACACAATTTTTATAAAACAGAATAAGTCCTTGTGTGGCTTCTAAGGCTCTTATTATTTTGATCTGGCAATGCTTCATAAATTCCATTGTGCCTCACTGCCCACATGCAATAAGTTATCATCAAGATTCACATTTCTCAGTAATAATTTTGTGTCTTGGTAAGTTTCTGTTGCTAGTATAATATTCTAAGCTAAGCAATGAAAAAAGAATTATTTTGTATCAAAGATCAAGTATAAGACAGAAGAACTCCCTTTCTGATGGACTCTGAGACAGCAGAGAGCAACACACAGGATGATGTGGGAAGTGTGTAGTTGTTTCATCTGGTAACTCTTTTTGAGCCACTAATATCTAATCGTTGTGTGTTTATCTAATCCAAAAGACAACCAAAGGTTCCACCACAGTCAGACTCAGTTTCCCTAATCTTAGAACCTCACTGAACTGTGATATGACTGAGAGATAATGCATGGTTTCAAACCAGAGGGTTTACCCTTGCTGTCTCAACATATACATATATATATATAGATAGATAGATAGATAGATAGATAGATAGATAGATAGATAGATATAGATATAGATATAGACATAGATATATAGATATAGATAGATAGAGATAGAGATAGAGATAGAGATAGAGATAGAGATAGAGATAGAGATATATAGATATATAGATATATAGATATATAGATATATAGATATATAGATATAGATATAGATAGATAGATAGATATAGATATAGATATAGATATAGATATAGATATAGATATAGATATAGATATAGATATAGATATAGATATAGATAGATAGATAGATAGATAGATAGATGATAGATAGATAGATAGATAGATAGATAGATAGATATAGTTTTAAGTTAGTATTTGCCTCCTTCACAAGAAAATGAGACATATTATGACAGAGCAAAGCAGAATCTGATTTTCCTCTTCAAGGAATGCCTAGTCCTTGACATTTAAAGAAAACAGCAAATAAGAAATGGACACTGCAGTGTCCCCTTCTATAATTCATTTTAGTATTTCAGGAAAGAAGCAACTTTCCTGTAGGAATTGTCTGCTGGTGTGACTTGAAGACATGGTGCATCCATGTCTTTCATTCCCTTATATGTAAACAGTGTTAGAACTTTGTCCTCCACAAAATCTTCCTCATTTCAGCCCCTTGATCCCATTTTCTTTTCTTACATTAACTGGACATTTTCTCATCAACTCAATAAAGCTTATTATATCAACAGTATAACTGGCTACATTCATTGTATTCTAATTACTATAATTTACTGCAAACGGTTCACTTTTGTCTTTACTATACTGCTCAAATACCTCTAGTGTGTCTTCTTTCCTATTAATTTCATATATTATACTTTGTCTGGTTACTGGGAACTCTTAGATGTGTGCCTCTGCCCACCTGTTCCACCCCTAGCTAGGCAGTCTTTCTTTCTGGATGGTTACCCATAGTTTTTCTAGTTCTCACTCCTGACATCGTGTAATTGATAAATATTTCTATAGTATAGCATTCATTGAAGTCTGCTAAGAATCATATTTATCTATTTGGGACCACCAAGACAATATGTGAAACTAGTAAAAGTCCATTTTTCTCTCTAATAAAGATGTTCAGTGGTTAGTAATATAGAGAAGAGCTGATGCATTCCCACAATCATGAGAGAATAATATTTCTGTGTCTCTAGGAACATACAGGCACCTGCTAGCAGTGTGATGTTCCAATAATTATCATATTTCTTCTGTTCTCTTAGGAACATGATTGAGTTCAAAAATCAAGTAGGTCTGATCAGATTAACAAGAAGAAAATGTGTAAATCTTTTCTAATGTACAGCATAGGACACATCCGCGGAAAGCAATGAACCATAGAAAGCCATGAAGTAGAGAAATTTCACAAATCCTACAGTGAGTTATTCTAAGTATAGATTCACATTTGTCTCCTTAGCCAATGCATAATGTCATTGGAGATTTTTTGAATTACAGTAAAACCTTTTCAAGTCTTTGCAATTCCTATACTATACAAAGGTTGGGTGGAATTAAAATAGTCGATCTTTTTAGCCACTCATTGCTATCATAGGGGACTGGTAGAAAAAACAGTATTCTTTAGGGATTTACTAATAAGTATAATATATATATGGAGTCTTAGAATGGTTTTATTTCCATTCATGTCCAAGTAAAAGTCATCTTAAAACCCACCTGTGTTGAATGCTTTGAGCTCTCCAGTGCTTCTCATATTATTTGAAGTTTTAACACACTGTGGTGAACTGGCAGACTTTGAACCATCTTTCCCCTCTTTCCTTGTGCATGTCTCTCTGCTGTCCAACTTCCTGACTCAACCCCACTGACCTCCAAGTCAGCATCAATTCTCCACTATGGTGAATATTCTTACACTTGATAAACCTACATGAATAATTCCATCTTTTTGTCCTAAACTCTGTGATTTTCTGATTCTCTCATGTAAAAACACACACTCAAACACACACACAACACATATACCACACACACACACATACACACACGAAATTATTGCCCTTCCCTGTTTTGTTATCAATAGACAGTATTTTAATTTGATGTATTAAGTCTTAGCACATATATTTACTTGAATGCAAGCTCTAGGAAGAAACAAAAGTGCTTTCTAATTTTTTGAATACTGTAACCCCAGCATTCAAAACAATACCTATCATTTTACCTGCCCTCTGTGCATTTACTAGGATCACTATCAGCTTAATATAACCTATTCAATGTTTTCTAAAAAAAACACCTCATGAGATCATATTTACATTTTATTATAGTTTACACCTACATTTTACCTAAATTTAATGATCATTAGAACACATAAAAACAGCACACCATAATACAAGTGATCTACATCCTAGACTGAGTAAATGATTTTAGCAATAGAGGGACAATGGTTTTGGCATTTTGTGGTCCTGCATGTTGTGTTCAGATTAGTTAGCATCAGAAGCAGTAAGAAAATTTCATTACATTATTAGTGAGTCAACATAGGCAGCAAGGAGATGCCTTCTATAAACGTATGTGTAGGAGAAATGTTCTAAATGTAACTGTTGATGGTGGGGCATTTCAAGAATCATGAATTATACTAACAGACATACATGGCCAATGATTTGGGATTATGTGCACAAAATGATGCAAGAACTATATCCTATTACAGTTCACAAATTATATTCATTTTTCTGATTTAGAATCATCCCTCTTCCATTAAAAACACACCTACAGGGTTACGTGTTTATTTAACACCAAACATAACCTAACTTGTTACCAACACTGGTACACAACCTGTTTCTCTGATGGACAAGACTTTGACAGATAATTCAGATAAGAGATGAATCCTCTAACTTTTTACTCTCTCTCTCTCTTCTCCTTATATCCTCTCTCATTCTTACATAACACATATCCCCAACTTTATCACTGGATCCACTAAAGTCACACACACACACACACACACACACACATTGCCATATATTTATAACATATATGCTTGATCATGTAGCCTATCCTGAGATCTGAAAATCCCAAACACACCAAGAGTGAATGCAAAAAAAAAAATCTACAAATTAGGAAAGTAAATTAGGATTTTTAGATGGTGACTTTTATAGTGAACCTACAATATCTATGATGTAATTTTCACAAACTGCAGTCAAAGATGACGCCCCATTACCCCCCACTCACCCATTTCTCTGGTCTGAACTTCCTTTCATCAGAGAGAGGGAAAAGATCCCACAAGTCAATATGAAGGCACATTTAACATAAGCCAAACTCTTAGGCGGTAGCAGATCACTAGGCTCTCTGCACATATGTAGCAGTTGCTCATCTGTGGGACTCCAAACAGCAGGAGCAGGGGCTGTCTCTGACTCTGATGACTGCCTTTGGTTTCTGTTCACCTTACTGGACTGCCTTGTCTAGCTTCAGTAGGAGAAGATGTGCTTAGTCTTCACTGCAACTTGAAATGCCTAGGCAGGTTGATATCCATTGGAGGCCTTCCCTTTTTTGAAAGAAAAAAAAAAGAGGGGCAGAAAGAGGAAGGAATGGGGGGGAAGTAGGGAGGGGAAACTCTGATTGGGATATAAAGTAAGCAAATAGTTGAATTAATGTTTTTTTTAAATAAAGAGTTCAAAGTGTTAGTTCCCCTGGGCTACATCTAGATTTTACACTAGCTTGGTCTATAAGACATCTTGTCTAAGGAAGGAAGGGAATAAGGGATGTGAGAAAAGAGGAAAGGAGGGAAAGAGAGAGAGATAGAAATAGGGCAAAATGAAAGAAAATTTCTGCCAATATTAGATTTGCCCATTAGTCTACACTGTTGTACATACTTTAGAATGGATCTAAAAACCTACTTATAATTATAATACTTAATCTCAGCAGATCTTACTTTGTTTTGACAAAGGGAAGACCAGAATGAACCTTCTCATATTCCCCTAGCAGCATCTTGGGCATTAATATCTTGGGGTTTTCTCTCCAAGGAATCATTCTGTCCAGATTTCTTTTCCCATAAGAATCAACTTATTTATTTTCTTTTTGTTCTAGTCATTTCATTGATGTTAAAAATAATAAAACTTTGGTAAAAATCCTTTGCAATTACAAGAGAGAAAAGGGTGGTAATAATATCAAAGATGGGGCAGCACCACAGCAGTCCTTGAGAAATCCAACATATAGTGAATGCAGAAAGTTATGAAACTTAGAGCAATATACTGCAAATTAAAATGATGAGCTTTAAGTTGAGTTCTACAGATGCTGTGGATCATTTATGACCAAATATGGAGATTGAGCCAGAACACAGTGGCATACACCTTTGATCTCGACAATCAGGAGGCAGAGGCAGGAGGATCTCAGTGAGCTCAAGTTCAGCCTCATCTAAAAATTAAGTCCAGGATAGTTAGGGTTGAGAAACCCTGTGTCAAAAAACAAAACAAGACAAAACAACATGGAGACTAAGCAATGTTGGTGAGTGTTTGGCTAACTTACCTGTGGGGACTGGTGTTTATATAGACACGTGACATTAGTGAAATGTGAGCCTATTGAAACAGTGTAATTGTTATTAATTAATTTTATTTTTAACAATGTTTAAATAATATTTATATTATTTATATATAACATTTATATAATTCATAACATCTACATAATTTATAGAATTTATATATTATTTATATAAGATAAAATACTACATATTTTAAAATATGACATATATTTATATAATATTCATATAATGTGTACTATTCATGCAATATAATATATGTTGTTCATATAGTAGTCATATGATATTCATTTTAAATTATTAATTTTCTGAGTGGGAGTTGACTAGTACTATATTTTATGATAATTATATCAATATTTTTATCTCAGTATTTTTGTTTTCATGCTATCCTTGTTTTCTACCTTCCAAAACTGTTTTCCTTGCACTGCAGCCAAATTGCCAACTGTATTAATGAATGTGGATCCAAGTCAGGTTCCTGTGCCTACACTGACTCTAAGAACTCTTGCTTGGCTCCCCAGTGGGATGGGAGGACTTTAGAGCTTGCAGATAAGAAAAACTCAGAGGGGTCACAACATCTCCCCCAACACCCCAACACAGAGAGTAACTGGGACCAGCAGGATCCAGGGATGCAGAAACCCCCTGCCTGGCCAGTGGCACATGTTTCTTCCGGTCTGAGCTGGTGCCCTGAGAATACCTTGGGCAGTAGCTCCATACCCAATCCCACAACATTCAGAGAAAGATCTACTCCCAGACACTGTAACATGTCCAAGGTCCTAGGGTCACAGAATCTTAGGAGCTTGGTCACACCAGGGTTTCAGGATCCTAGAGGCAGCTTGACTCCCAGGAGCCCTGACACACCTAGGATCTCAGGATCACAGGATTACAGGGTCTCAAAATTATAGGATCATAGAGACAACTAGACTCTGATACAATCAGTATCACAGGAGGGACAGACTCTAGTCAGAGACAGTGAGTGAAGGTAGCACTAGAGATAACCAGATGGTGAGAGGCAAACATAGGAACATAAGCAACAGAAACCAAAGTTACTTGGCATCATTAGAACCCAGTTCTTCTACCATAGCAAGTCCTGGACACACCATCACACCAGAAAAGCAAGATTTGTATCTAAAACCACTTCTCATGATGATGATAGAGGATTTTAAGAAGGACATAAATAACTTTCTTAAAGAAATACGGGAGAACACAAGTAAACAGGTAGAAGTCCTAAAAGAGGAAACACAAAAATCCCTTAAAGAATTACAGGGAAACACAACCAAACAGGAGAATGAATTAAACAAAACCATTCCAGATCTAAAAATGGAAATAGAAACAATAAAAAAATCACAAAGGGAGACAACCATGGAGATAGAAAACCTATGAAAGAGATCAGGAGTCATAGATGCCAGCATCACCAACAGAATACAAGAGATAGAAGAGAGAATCTCCAGTGCAGAAGATGCCATAGAAAACATTGACATGATGGTCAAAGAAAATGCAAAAAGCTACTAACACAAAAAATCCAGGAATTCCAGGACACAACGAGAAGACCAAACCTAAAAATAATAGGTATAGAAGAAAGTGAAGATTCCCAACTTAAAGGGCTAGTAAATATCTTCAACAAAATTATAGAAGAAAACTTCCCTAACCTAGATAAAGAGATGCTCATGAACATACAAGAAGCCTATAGAACTCCAAATAGACTAGACTAGAAAAGAAATTCCTCCTGTCACATGATAGTCAAAACACCAATTGCACAAATGAAAGAATATTGAAAGCAGTAAGGAAAAAATGTCAAGTAATATACAAAGGCAGACCTTATCAGAATTATACCAGACTTCTCACCAGAGACTATAAAAGCCAGAAGGTCCTGGGAAGATGTCATAGAGACACTAAGAGAACACAAATGCCAGCCCAGGCTACTATACCCAGCAAAACTCTCAATCATCATAGATGGATAAATAAAGACATTACAGGACAAAACCAAATTTACATAATATCTTTCCACAAATTCTGAACATTTATGCTCCAAATGCAAGGGTAACCACACTCATAAAAAAAAAAACTTTACTAAATCTCAATGCACACATTGTACCTCACACAATAATAGTGGGAGACTTCAATACCCCACTCTCAGCAATGGACAGATCATGAAATGAGAAACTAAACAGAGAAATAGTGAAACTAACAGAAGTGATGAATTAACATAACAGATATTTATAAGAACATTTCATCCTAAAACCAAAGAATATACCTACTTCCCAGCACCTCATTTGCCAGCAAGGAGAGAAGCTTGAACCCTTCAGTCTTTCACAGTCTTTGGGGGGGGTGGTTCAAGAAGAACCACACTGAGTCAGAAGTCTCATTGAAGCAGGAACTCACTTTATTGTACCAGTCTCTTTCGCTTTTAAAGAGCAGATGAAGAGGGGTGCAGGGTGATCTGGTGAGGCCTATGAGATTATTTTACATCAGCGGTTGCCAGGCAGGCAAGAGTTTGGCTAGATCCTGTGGGTCGTGCTGAGTCACTCCACAGTGAAAGTGACCAGGACAGGTTATAAAACTCAGGATCAATCCATTCCTCTAGGCCCAATATAAGGCTCAACATAATTGGTCACAAAACAGATACAAGAAGATTGAAATAATCTGATGCATTCTATCAGATGACCACAGTCTAAGGCTGGTATTCAATTACAACAAAAACAACAGAAATCCAACATACACATGGAAGCTGAACAATGTTCTACTCAATAACTTGGTCAAGGAAGAAATAAAGAAATAAATTAAAGACTTTAGAATTTAATGACAATGAAGGCACATCATGCCAAATCTTATGGGACACAATGAAAGCAGTGCTAAGAGGAAAACTCATAACTCCAAGTGACTCCAAAAAGAAACTAGAGAGAGCATACACTAACAGTTTGACAGCACACCTGAAAGCTCTAGAACAAAAAAAAGCAAAGACACTCCAGGGGAGTAGACAGAAGGAAATAATCAAACTCAGGGCTGAAATCAACCGAGTAGAAACATAAAGAACTATTCAAAGAATCAACAAAACCAGGAGATGGTTCTTTGAGAAAATCAACAAAATGGATAAATCCTTAGCCAGACTAACCAGAGGAAACAGAGACAGTATTCAAATTAATAAAATCAGAACTGAAAAGGGAGACACAACAACAGAAACAGAGAAAATTCAAAATATCACTAGATCCTACTGTGTAAGCCTATACTCAATCAAATTGGAAAATCTGGATGAAATGAATAATTTTCTAGACACATACCAGGTGCTAAATTTAAATCAGAATCAGATAAACTATCTAAACAGTCTTATAACCCCTAAAGAAATAGAAGCAGTTATTAAAAGTCTCCCAAACAAAAAAAGGCCAGGATCAGATGGCCTTACTGCAGAATTCTATCAGACCTTCAAGGAAGACCTAATACCAATACTTTTTAAATGTTCCACAAAATAGAAACAGAAGGAACACTGTCCAATTCATTCTACGAAGCCACAAATATGCTTATATCTAAACCACACAAAAATGCAACAAAGAAAGAGAACTTCAGACAAATTTCCCTTATGAACATCAATGGAAAAATACTCAATAAAATTCTTGCAAACAGAATTCAAAAACATATTAAAACCATCATTCACCACTATCAAGTAGGCTTCATCCCAGGGATGCAGGGATGGTTCAATATATGGAAATCAATCAACCTAATCCACTACATTAACAAACTCAAAGAAAAAAAACACATGATCATTTCATTAGATGCTGAAAAGGCATATGACAAAATTCAACATCCCTTCATATCAAAAGTCTTGGAAATATCAGGAACTCAAGGCCATACCTAAACATAGTAAAAGCGATATACAGTAAACCAGTAGCCAACATCAAACTAAATGAAGAGAAACTTGAAGCAATCACATTAAAATCAGGGACTAGACAAGGCTTCCCACTCTCTCCAAATCTATTCAATATATTACTTGAAGTCCTAGCTAGAGCAATTAGACAACAAAAGGAGGTCAAAGGGAGACAAATTGGAAAGGAAAAAGTCAAAATATCACTATTTGCAGATGATATGATAGTATACTTAAGGCGACCCCAAAATTTCCACAAGAGAACACCTAAGCCTGATAAATAACTTCTGTGAAGTGGCTGGATATAAAATTAACTCAAACAAATCAGTAGCCTTCCTCTACTTAAAGGATAAACAGTCTGAGAAAGAAATTAGGGGAGCAACACCCTTCACAATAGTCACAAATAATATAAAATACCTTGGTGTGACTCTAACCAAGCAAGTGAAAGATCTATGTGACAAGAATTTCAAGTCCCTGAAGAAAGACATAGAAGATGATCTCAGAAGATGGAAAGATCTCTCATCCTCATGGATTGTCAGGATTACTATAGTAAAAATGGCCATCTTGCCAAAAGCAATCTACAGATTCAATACAATCCCCATCAAAATTCCAACTCAATTCTTCATACAGTTAGAAAGAGCAATTCTCAAATTCACTTGGTATAACAAAAAACCCAGGAAAGCAAAAACTATTCTGAACAACAAAAGAACATCCGGAGGAATCACCATCCCTGACTTCAAGCTGTACTACAGAGTAGTAGTGATAAAAATGACATGGTACTGGAACAGAGACAAGCAGGAAGATAAATAGAATTGAAGACCCAGAAATGAACCCACACACCTATGATCACTTGATCTTTGACAAAGGAGCTAAAACCATCCAGTGGAAAAAACACAGCATTTTCAACAAATGGTGCTGGTTCAACTGGAGGTCAGCATGTTAAAGAATGAAAATCGATCCATTCTTATCTCCTTGTACAAAACTCAAGTCCAAATGGATAAAGGACCTCCCTATAAAACCAGATACACTGAAACTAATGGAAGAGAAAGTGGGGAAGAACCTCAAATACTTGGGCACAGGGGAAAATTTCCTGAACAGAACATCAATGGCTTATGCTCTGAGATCAAGAATTGACAAATGGGACCTCATAAAATTGCAAAGCTTCTGTAAGGCAAAGGACACTATCAATAGGACAAAATGGCAACCAACAGATTGGGAAAAAATCTTTACCAATCCTACATCGGTTAGAGGGCTATTATTCAATATATACAAAGAACTCAAGAAGTTAGACTCCAGAGAATAAAGTAACCCTATTTAAAGGGGGGTACAGAGCTAATCAAAGGATTCTCAACTGAGGAATCTTGAATGGCTGTGAATCACTTAAAGAAACATGCAACATCTTTAGTCATCAGGGAAATGCAAATCAAAACAACCTTGAGGTTCCACCTCACATCAATCAGAATGGCTAAGATCAAAAATTCGGGTGACAGCAGATGCTGGTGAGAATGTGGAGATTCAGACTTCTCCATTGTTGGTGGGATTGCAAGCTAGTATAACCCCTCTAAAAATCAGTCTGGCATTTCCTCAGAAAATTGGACATAGTATTACCTGGGGACCCAGCTATACCACTCCTGGGCATATACTCAAAAGATTCTCCAACATGTAACAAGTTCAAATGCTCCACTATGTTCTTAGCAGCCTTATATATAGTAGTCAGAAGCTGGAAAGAACCCACATGTCCTTCAACAGAGGAATGGATATAGAAAATTGTTGGGCTGTAGAAGACATCCTGGGGTGTTTGTCCACGCCCCCAGAACCCAGAGACCTAACATACAGTCTCACCTCCATTTAACTTCCATGGTGTTCTCACATAAGGCACAGGTAGAGGGCTTGACTAACAGGCCTCTGCCTTGAGATTTACATATTAATGAATTACCTAAAGGCTGTTGGCATGGATAACTAAATTTTCATCTCCCTAGCCCCTCCTCTTTCCCACTCCCCATATAAGGGGGACCCTCCTGGCATTTTGGGGGAGAGCACACCATCTAGATACAACCATCAACATGACCAATAAAATTTCCATGTCTTCGATTCCATGTGTCTCTTAGAACTTTGGACTCTCTTGTGTAAGTGGGAAACTGGCCTGTTGGGAAAGCCTCTCCGCCCTCTCCCCTGCTGCAGCCGTCCGCAGGGCTCTTTCCCCAGCATCAGTGGCCCATGCACCAACACCATCACGGGCTGCCTCCGGGGACTCCCTCCCCACCCCTCGCTGTGCCACACTGGATCCCTGCGCCCCTGCTCACAGGACCCTGCCATCACTGCAGCACGTGGGCAAGGCCGAACAGCTGCCCCTGCGTGCGCCATGCACGAAAGCTCTTTCCCTACACCCGCAGTTTGCAGGCGGCTTGCGCCTCTGAGCCCCGCGGACCACTGCTCCAAGGAGTGCTGCCACAGCAGGGCGCAGGCACGCCTGACCTGCCCCGTGCCCCTCTCAAGTTTTAAACCACAGAAAATGTGGTACATTTACACGATGGAGTATCACTGGCCTATTAAAAACAATGAACTCATGAAATTCGGAGGCAAATGGTAGCAAATGTGGACACAAATTGTGGAACAGAGACTGAAGGAAAGGCCATCCAAAGTCTGCCCTACCTGAGGAACCATCCTATATACAATCACCAAATGCAGACACTATTGTGGATGCCAAGAAGTACATGCTGACAGTAACCTGAAATATCTGTCTCCCAAGAGGCTCTGCCAGAGCCTGACAAACACAGAGGCAGATGCTTGAAGTCAACTGAGCATGGGGTTCCCTATGGGGCCCCCAAAGGAGAAGTAAGAGAAAAGACTGAAGGAGCTGAAGGGATTCGCAACCCTATATGAAAAACAATAATATCAAACAACCAGACCCCCTAGGGCTCCCAGGGACTAAACCACCACTGAAGGAGTATACATGGAAGAACCCCTAGCTTTAGCTGCATATGTAGCAGAGGATGGCATTGTCGGGCATGAATGGGACAAGAGGCCCTTGGTCCTGTGAAAACTGTATGTTCCAGTATAAGAAAATTTGAGGGCCAGGAGGCAGGGATGGGTGGGTGGGTGGGGGAACACCCTCATAGAAGCAGGAGAGGGAAGATGGGATAGGGGGCTCATGAAAGTGGGGGAACTAGGAAAGTGGATAACATTTGAAATGTAAAGAAAGAAAATATCCCAAAAAATAAAAAACCCTAAGGGGCTTCCACTCATAATACTCAAAAGGTTTGATTGTAAGACCTCTTGGAAGATTTCTTACCAGAACATCAGTGAATGTGTTAAGAGGAACTGAGGATACCTTTTCTAGAGTATTTAGTGACCAGATTGTAGACCTTCCATCTTAAAACTATATTTTGCAGAGTCAAAGTCTGTGCCCTATCTGTGGAATCAACAAGGTTTCCACTTCTCTCATAGTCAAAGCCATACATAGGACTTTCAGCCTTCCATACTTTTCTGTCTGTCTCCCTCTCCATCTTTCTCACCTTCTCCTTCCCCCTCCCCCATTTCTCCCGTCCCCCTCCACTCCTACTCCACTCCCTCCCTGTCCCCCTCCCCCTCCCTGTCCCTCTCCTTGCCCTTCTTTGCTCTGGCCTTTCTCCCTCCCTCCAGCCCTTCCTGTTTCTCCCTATCTTTTCCCCATCTTTCTATTATCCGTCCTTATTTCAGTACTGAACTCCCTAGCTGAAAAACCTTGAATTCCTGGCCGATTGTGGCCACTCTTCACTGAGACTGGGTTTACAAGTGTCCAACCCCAAGCAGGAACTTAACACTCCTAACTTCCAAACATGATAATTATGGTAAGACCTAACCAACAAAAGTTATCCATGGAATCTGCCAGAGGACCTGGATTTTATTTCCAGCACTCATGTAGCAATAAAAAGGGTCTCTAACTCCAGTTTCAGTGGGTCAGATGCCCTCTTCTAGCCTCTCCTGATACCAGGCACAGACACACATATATGCAAAACATCAGTATACATAAAACAAATACACAAAAAACATTTGCTTGTTTATTTGTTTTGAAGAACAAAGAGAGATCCTGAAATATTTGACAGGCCCTTGGAAACATGGCATTAAGTACTTAGTGTAGGGGAGCAGGAGTCAGGGCAAAGCCCAGGTTACACATTTGATCCTTCTTGGTGAGACTCAAAGGAGGGGAAAAACAGCACTGGAGATTCTCCCATTTCCTCAGAGGATTCACCTCTCTGTAACTTAAACTTTGCCTAGTATTTTGCATGGATACTGATGACACTTCCCTCATTACAGTTGGGTGGTGGAAACCTAGAGAATCCAATCAGCACTACCACTGGAAGGATGGGGATCTCAAACAACCATGCTCTCCTGATGGTAGTGGTTACTATGGCTGTTACCCAAACAGGTTCCAGTGGGTTCAGGGGTCCAGAAGCAGAAACCTCTGAGAAGAAGAGCAAAAGCTTGGGACCAGATCCTCAGGATCTCTTCCCTATCCTGCCCTGTGTTCCTTGTCCTGCCCACCCCCATCAATCTCCCATTACCACTCCTGCACTTGCCTGCATTCTCAGAGAAGGGCCCTGATCTCATCTTGCATCTCCCCTAGGCTTACATTCAATGTGCTATTTCCAAACTGTCCTGTCACAGTACATCTCTGTAGACTACAGGGATGACTGGTAATTTCAGCTCTGAGATAGCAATAAGGAGTTTCCAAGGATGGAGCCAAGTAGGCCCTGGATGGAGTAGGAAGGTCTAGAGTATTGAGAGGAGCTGAAACTCAGAGTCAAGAATATTAAACAAAGAACCACAGCTTACCTTCAGAAACTACACTACAAGCAGACTGAAGGCAGTGAGTGACTCCAGTCCTGGGTTGGACTCCTACATGTCCCACTGACTAGCCTGACTAGCCCTGGATACCAGATTCAATGTATGGAGCTGGGGATACAGAGCCCTCAGAAACCCTGAACAAATTTCACTTTCGGTTTAGGTCCAAATCCTGCCTTTGGGTAGAGCAGGGTGACTTAGCCCAAGGCTGACAGACACCCCTGTTGTTGTTGACAGGCTCTCATACCCTACAGGGGATGGTTGTCTGCTAGATAGGGCCATACATGAGTCTTCTTGGAGCACACTATCACACTGCATATGATGGCTCAGATTACATCATGAGGACCTGAGTTTCTGGACTTCAGCAGACATGGTGGCTCAGATCATGAAGAGCAAGTTAGAGTCAGATGGTACAGCAGAGTATTTCAGGGCCTATGTGTAGGGAGAGTGCCTACAGCTTCTCCACAGATACCTACAGAATGGAAAGGAAACTCTGCAGCAAGCAAGTGTGAGGAACAACTAGAAACCACTTTTAGTTAGCATAAATATCACCTCAACCATACAAATGAGGCCCTTGATGTCTGTGGAGGGAAGAAATACTGGATCAGCTAGAATACTGCATAAGGAGGAGGAAGAGAGCTACTGGCTTTCCCGATCCAACATCAGAGAGTGACTGTACCCAGGGCTGACCCTACATTCAGAATAGTTGAATCTGTCCTAGGATGGAAGGAGAAAATACCCTGGAATAAACAGCCAAGCTCTCCCACTCAGTCTGCAGCTCATTATGAACCATGACCTCTTTCAGGCCTGGGTCTCTGCCCACCCCCAATGTCTTTGGAGGTCACACTCCACTGATGCTGAGTCTCTCAGCTCAACCCCATCAGGACCAGAGATGGGAAATCTAAAGACTCCTACTTGATTCTGTCTTAGGACTTCAATTGGTACAAAGAAACACCATGACCAAAAGCAAGTTGGGGTTTATTTAGCTTACTCTTCTAGCACTGTTCATCACTGAAGGAAGTTAGGAAAGAAAGTCAAACAGCTTATCTACAGGGCCTGGAGAACTGCTGCTTCCTGGCTTGCACCCCATGATTTCTTCAGCCTGATTTCTTATAGAACCCAGGACCACCGGCCCAGTGATGGCACCACCTACAATGAGTTGGGCCCTCCAGTATCAATCACCAATTAAGAAAATGACCTATAGGCTTGACTAAAGCCTGAATTTTTGGAGTCATTTTGCTAACGGTGGTTATCTTCTTTCATATGGCTTTAGCTTGTATCAAGTGGACAAAACAATTCACCTTGATTCATCAAGCATTCCAGGGAATGGATCATGCTAGGTACCTGAATCTAGGTTCCCATATGGTGTTTGCATTCCTCTTTTACCCTAATTCTGTCCATTCCAAAGATGCTTACATGAGCCCCAATGACTCCACAAAAAGAATGTAAAATGCTTAAATTTTCCAATTGTTCTTCCTCAATCTCCTCAAAGGTACATGTGGCCTATCACCCTAGATTTGAAGGAGATGTTATCTGGATGTACTGAGCCCTGAGCTTCTACCCTGCTGATATGACCCTGACCTGGCAGGGATGGGAAGAACCTGACCCAGGATACAGAGCTTATGAAAGAGAGGCCTTTACAAGGAGATAGAACCTTCAAGCAGTGGGTAGCTGTGGTGGTACCTTCTCGAGAGGAGCAGAGATACATATGCTATGTACACCATGAGTGGCTAACAGAGCCTCTTGCCCTGAAATGTGATAGGAATGAATAAGGGTAATAGGGTCAAAGAAAGAAGGAGCCCAGATCAAGGTCAGGGATGAGAACTGGGGATCAGGGTCTTCATCCTCCAATCCTCTCCCAGGAAGATCTTCTCAATCCTCTGTTGTCATCACCATCGTCATTGCTGGTCTGGTTCTCCTTGGAGGTGTGATAATTAACGTTATGATGTGCAAGAGGAAGAGCACCATTAAGCAAAAGTTTTGGCTGAGTCCTCTTCCTCACCTATGGACTCCAGGTCTTAGTAGGAGTTGCCTCTGCCTCTTCTCTGGGAAGACCTTTGGTCCAACATCTCAAATGAAACAATTGTTTATTTTATCATTGTATTTTATTGTCTGCTTATGAGTGTAAGATGTAGGTGCTTGTATTGGCTGGTTTTGTATGTCAACTTGACACAAACTGGAGTTTTCACAGAGAAAGGAGCCTCAGTTGAGGAAATGCCTCCATGATACTCAGCTGTAAGGCATTTTTCTCAATTAGTGATTAAGAGGGGAGGGCCCATTATAGGTGGTGCCATCCATGGGCTGGTAGTCTTAGGAACTATAAGAAAGCAAGCTGAGCAAGGCGGGGAAGCAAATCAGTAAGTAACATCCCTCCATGCCCTCTGCATCAGCTCCTGCTTCCTGACCTACTTGAGTTCCAGTCCTAACTTCCTTTAGTGATGAACGGTAATGTGGATATTTAAGCTGAAAAACCCTTTTCTACCCAACTTGCTTCTTGATAATGATGGTTTTGCAGGAACCCTGACTAATACAGTGCTTGTGTGTATAATGTAGTTATGTGCTCAAAACATGTATGTGTATTCATGTATGTGTGTACGTATATATGTATATGTGTGCATATTATGCATGTGTGTGTACATATATGCTTTGTGTTCTTGTGTGTATGTGTGTGTGTATATGTGTGTATGTGTGTCTGTGTAAGCCAGAGATAAGTACTGTGTGTCTTCCTCTATTCTTTCTATCTTTTCTTGAGGTGGGATCTTACCAATGTGATTAGAAAAGCTAGCCAGTAAACTGCAGGGATTCTCCTATTTCTGCCTCACTCTGCTGAAATTACAGATGTGAACCAATCGCATACAGACAGACTCCAAACACACAATTTAAACAATTTCCATCTAAATCCCAAATAATTAAATTTTAAAAAGATCAAAATTCCCAAATCACAATTCTGGGAAAATATTTTTTTAATTCATGTAAAGACATTTATTTACATTTTAAAGAGATGTTTACTAAAGTCCATAAAACTATCAGAGAGACCACTTTGTCCTATAAAGTAGGTAATGGCACACATATTTGCATGCATACGCACTCAGAAACATTAATGAAAGTTGTGGAGAGCCGCATAGTGCCACGCCCTTAAGATGGCACTGGTCTCTGCCTTCCACCACCTGTTGGTGAGTGCTTTTAGGAGTAAACAAGTCCTTATTTGGCTGTGGCTAGTGATCTGGCTTGCTTCCGTGTATGTGGACCTATCTGCTGTTGCCACGTGGCAGATGGGGATAGGCTATTCCTAGAGTACTTAAGCCTGGGAGACGCTTCCCCCAGGGGGAGAGAGAAGCTTATTCAAGGTCCTGAATAAACTGCTTGGAGAAAAGCTCGTGTGTCGCGTCATCCTTGCTGAACGAGGGTGGGCACGACAGAAAGTCACACTGATCTAGCATCATGAGCAACACAAACTAGGAAGCAGTATCTCAAACAAATGCTCACCTTGCCTGAGTCTCTGTGCTGATAATCTACTGAGCATCAGAACATGGGAAATAAAGTCCTTAATCAAAGTGGAAGGTCCTTGCTGAGAACAGACCCTCTAGAAGGCTCCTTCATATCTTGCTTGGTTTTCACATCGTTCCCTGAGTCTGAAGTCCTATTTTTAGTAGCTTCCTTTGGGCTAGGATTAAGGCTTGCCATAGACTTTCATGGCCCTGCTGCCATGCCTTCCCAGGCCTCTTACCCACTATTTTCCTTCCACTGGTGAAACAAGGAGCAGTTACACTGAGAATGCCAGTATGAATGGTTGAATATGATTTCTGGTATGGGATAGAGTAGACAGAAGCCCATGCGGAAACACAGCCAACTCATAACGCCTACTTTATCCCATCATGTAGGCTCTGATCAAGTCTCATTTGATCTTCCACAGGCAGCTCTGATGCTTCTCTCACCATCTAGACAGATAAGACATTGCAGGTCCTAAACTGTGGCATGTGGTGGAACTGAGGATAGAGTCCTGGGATAGCTGTCAGGAGCCATAATGGGACAAGCTAATAATTAGCAGATGATCATCCTGAAATGCTTGCCTTGGATTATTATATAATCTGAGACAAGTGAGGCCTCGTTCAGCAAGGCTTTAAGTGACTTATTTTAAAAAAAGATTCCTGCTATTAATATGCTTTTCCTATTAATAGTATTATTATTTAAACATATGTAACAATCACTAAGCAATATCACACCCCTTTGGAGCAGATCTCTGTAGATCCACGAAGATATACTGTATTATAGCGATGCTATATAGACAAATAGATGATTTGTTAAGTCCTAATGATGATCCTATAAGAATTCCTAAAATTATATCAGTGATTATTAAGCTCTTTTATAACAGGGCTGCTATTAGGTCCCTCTCTGATAGTCAAAACTGCACTGAGAACTCTGCCAGTCTCCCAAGTGTCATCAGTTAATTGCCCTTACATAGTTACCAGACTTTCTCCTGCTCAGAGCACATTCAAAGAGGTTGTAAAACAATTAACCAAAGTTCATTAAAAGGGAACTAATGATTTATTATAGGTGCTAGGACAGAAGTTAAAATATTGCCTTGGTTTATCTATACAAAACTAATTTTATTCTATCCTCTAATGGAGAGTATACTGCAGTATTCCTTTTAAAATAATTTATTATTGTGGTTATTGTGTATACATTTATAAAATTACTTATGACATATCATTTTGTGGAAAATAAAATTACAAGTTCCACCATTAAATTTGCATGTTCAAACCAAATACACACAATAGGAAAGAGCCATATTATATATGTGTATGTATGTATAAATATAAATACATACATACACATATAAATTCATTTATATGTATGCAACTATAATAATCAAACAAAAATAATTATCAAGTTGATCTCTATCTTGAAATCTGTCACCTTCTATGAAACCCATTCATGATCAAGCCAGAATGGCACTTATGGCTGATGCGCACAGTCTGGCATCATGGTAGATAGACTAGTTGGTGTTCTGATGGCTCAGCTAAGGTTTTGTGCTCCCAACCAAATTCATCACTTTTACTGTGATTTCTCACTCATGATGGTCCTGGCTTGCTCATATACTGGACTTGTCCAGGTGACTATTTTTGCTCTCTCTGTGTCCTCCTGACTGTCCCCTTTGCACTAGTTCAGATTTTCTATGCTCAGATTGTGGTGACTGTGCTGAGAGTTCCTTCTGGGACCAGAAGGACCAAGGCCTTCTCCACATGTTCTTCTCACATGGCTGTGGTGTCCACAGTCTATGGAACACTCATGGTCTTGTACACTGCACACTCTGATGTCCACTCCCAGCTCCTCTCCATGGTCATTGCCTTGCCCTAAACAGTCGTCACCCCATCTTGAACCCTGTCATCTATACCTTGAGGAACCAGGAGGTCCAGCACACACTAAGTAGTTTTTTCTACTGCAAACCAACTGAAATATGACCTAAGATGGAGGGCAGTCAAGATTTCTATTTAACTGTCAGTTTCTTGATTGAAAAGTCACCCACAATGGGCTGCAAAAGGAGTAATTATGTTCTTTCTCAGAATTCTACTTTAGGTCATAAGAGCATTGCCCAGCAGAAGGCAATAGTTAAACAATTTTCAGATGTTAGTTTAAAAGATTATGTAAATTACTGTGTTGTTTACTGCATACAACACAAATCGTGCTCTGGTTTGATAATTACACAGTGAAGACATGTACTGGATTGCTACTCTTTAGCCCATTTCTGTATGTGGCACTGCTGTGAATGATTAATGAAAAGAAAATTATAGAAACAAGACACCAACACAAGCATAAATCTAGAGCAGTGTTCATGTATGTTACTGCAGTATGACATTTGAATGGCTCTTTCCTATTGTGTGTATTTGGTTTGAACATGCAAATTTAATGGTGGAACTTGTAATTTTATTTTCCACAAAATGATATGTCATAAGTAATTTTATAAATGTATACACAATAACCACAATAATAAATTATTTTAAAAGGAATACTGCAGTATACTCTCCATTAGAGGATAGAATAAAATTATATTCTTTCTCATCCTGCTCCTATTGACCTGGGTTATTGTCAGACTCACCAGCTTCCTGACTTCTTACTTATGATTTAACTTTTGTGGACACTAAAGCTCCCTTTAACATGATTTGTCAGTGGTATCTAGGTTCAACTAGAGAAAATATATTAGAAAAAGAAGGATATGCAGTAAAAGGCTATCAGGGGGCTGTTGATATTAAACCACTGGTAAAAATTTTTAAAATTATCACATGATTGTAATGATTGCAATAGTTATTCATGCATAAGGAATATGAGTATAAGAAGACAAATTAAAGAATATCAAACCCAACATACTACTCTTTCCAATAGATTATTTTATTTGGTACTTGTCTTGTTGCTGTGACAAAACACCTGACAAGCAATTTAAGAATGAAAGTTTCATTTTATTCATGATTGAGGAATACAATACATCAGAATGAGACAAGGAAGGCATGAGGGTGAGGTGAAGGCTTACATTGCATCTGTGGTCAACAATCAAAAAGAGATGAATAATGATAGTAAGCTATATTTTTAATTTTTTCCATTATCAGTCTGGGATAATTCTACGGAACAGATGGTGCTATACACATTCAAATAGATCTTCCATCTCAGTGAAATCTCTCCAGAGATACCTTCACAGAAATGCCCAAAGCATTGTGTTCAAGGTGATTCCAAATCTACTCAAGTTAACAATGAAGATTAGCCA
The DNA here is from genome assembly GCF_004785775.1 of Grammomys surdaster. Classification (NCBI taxonomy): domain Eukaryota; kingdom Metazoa; phylum Chordata; class Mammalia; order Rodentia; family Muridae; genus Grammomys; species Grammomys surdaster. The sequence continues at coordinate 830,775 of NW_021620120.1, read as the reverse complement.
GAGCCATCATGTAATTTTCACTTGATCCATGGTGTTAACTGACTCACTTTGCATGTGTGGCAGTGATGTGGGTTGTGATCCTTCTTGAGTGATGATCCTTAGTCCTGAGACTTTTCAATGTTCAGAATCCTTCTCAATGAACTCTTAACATCCTTATTTCTCAGACTATAGATGAAGGGGTTCAGAGTGGGAGTTACCAAGGTATACATGACAGCAGCAACCCCTTCCCCAGAGGAACGAGAGCTAGATAGGGGTTTCAAGTAGGTGGCAAAAGCTGTGCTGTAGAAAAGGATAACTACAGAGAGGTGGGAACTGCATGTAGCCAAGGCTTTCCTTTTCCCCTGTGCTGATGGAACCCTAGCCACAGCATAAAAAATACAACCATAAGAACTTACAATGCAGAGAACTGCACTGATTCCCAAAACTCCAACGAAACCCATTGCCAGGACCTCATTGAAGTGAGTGTCAGAGCAGGAAAGCAATAAGAGAGGCGTAGAATCACAGAAAAAATGAGGAATCTCTTGATTGGTATGAAAATACAACTGAGAGAGCAATAATGTATAGATCAGAGAAACACAATGAGTTATTCCCCATGACCCACTGACCAGAACCGCACATCTACAAGGAGTCATAAGAAGTGGGTAGAGCAGTGGGTAACAGATAGCAGCATAACGGTCAATAGCCATGACTGCCAGAAGCAGGTTATCCATATCTACAAAAACAGCAAAGAAATACAACTGAGACATGCATGCAGAGAATGAGATTGATCCATCTCCGGTCCACAAAGCCTCCAGTGTTTTAGGGCCTGTGGTGTTGATGAAGCAAAGATCCACAAATGAAAGCTGACTGAGGAAGAAATACATGGGTGTGTGGAGGTGGACATCAGCACCAATAGCTAACAGAAGTAGCAGGTTCCCTAAAAGTCCCAGCAAGTAGAGACATAGGAAGATGCTAAAGAGGGGCTGCCATTTCTCTGGGTCACTAGATAGTCCCAAGAGGATAAAACCAGGAGCCTTACTGCAGTTCATCCTGGGTCTTGTTATTAAAGAGGAAGTTGGCATAAAGACAAATCTCTCACTGCAGGCAAGAATTGGTATCAACCCAGACCTGGTCCCTTGGCAATGGGTCTTCCTCAAAGCCTCTATTGAACAATAAAACTAGTACAGCAAAGGGAATGACAAGACTTGGAGTTCATTAAAAATGGCTCCCTAGGGAGACATAAAGACAATTTGCTGAGTGGCTTCCAAAAATTCTTTTGGTGAAAGCTGTACTATTTAACCCTTGTGTTACTTGATTGAATAAAGACTTTCCTGTGATAGTGTTTATTTTCCTGTGAATCTGTTTGACTGATTCCTTTGAAGGCACAGACTTTATCTTAGTACATAGCTTAATTCTTTGCTGACAGTTCCTGCCCATCCATAGTCACCACTGTAGTTGCAACTTCAGCAAAGTACAATACTGTTTCCTGAGTGACTTACTGTGACAACATAGCATCAAATAATGCATTGTTCACAATGCTGCCAAGGGAGTTCCTTCAAAAAAAATATAATCATGTTACTTGTTTGTTTAAAAGAAATTGCTTGGATAAACATTTTTAAATAAACTGTATACGTCCTTGTGTGTCTTCTAAGGCTCTAAGTATTTTGAACTGGGAATGCCTCATAAACTCTATCATGACTCACTACTCACTTTGAATGAGCTATCAGCAAGATTCACACTTCCCAGTACCACTTTCTATCTTGATCAATTTCTTTTGCTAACATAATATTACAAACTAATAAATGAAAAACAATTCATTTTGAATTAAATGTCAAATAAAAGAAGAACGCCTCTGATGGACTCTGAGATAGGAGGGAGCAACAACACACAGAACAATGTATGAAGTGTGTGTGTGTGTGACTTCTGATAACTCTTCTTAAACCACTAGTGTCTAATCTTTGTGTGTTTACCTAATCCAAGAGACAACCAAAGTTTCCACCACAGTCAGACTCAGTTTCCACTAACTCAGTACCTCACTGAGCCATGTTATGCCTGAGAAAGATTATACATGGTTTCAAACCATAGTATTATTCATTTAGTAAAGTATTCATTTAGTATTTTAAGAAAGGAAAACTTTTCCTCCAGGAATCCTGCTTGTGTGACTTGAACACATGGTACGTTCATGTCTTTCATTCCTTGTCATCTCAGTTTCACTCCAAGGAAATCTTATGCTTCTTTGATTGGCAGATTCACCTTGTACCATCATTGATTAACATCTTGTGATATGGAGGATAGAACCATATATATTTTGTTGAAATATTTAGTAAGGTATTGTTAGTTAGGAAATGATGAATATTATGACAGAGCATAGCAGAATCTGACTTTACTGTTCAGGGTATGCTTAGTGCGTGGCATAAAAAATAGCAAACACTGATCATACAGTGGGCACTGCATTTTCCCATTCATTTAGTATTTCAAGAAACGAACACTTTTCCTCCAGGCATCCTACTGGTGTGACTTGAACACATGGCACGTTCATGTTTTCATTCCCATACTTGTAAACAATGTTAGAACATTGTTCTCAACAAACTCTTCTACATTTCAGCACTTTGATCACCTTTTCTTACCTTGACTAGACATCTTCTCATCAATTTAATCAAAGCTTATTGCATCAATTGTATAACTAGCTAGACTTATTATATTCTACTTAACAGTATTCAAGCTGCAAACATTTCACTTTTGCCTTGACTTTATTGCTCAAATAATTCTAGTGCTTCTTCTTTCCCATTAATTACATATATTGTACTGTACCTGGTTACTGGGAACTCATGGGTGTGCCTCTGCATACCTGTCCCAGTCAAAGCTAGGCATTCTTGCTTTTCTGGCTGGTCACCCAGAGTTTTTCTAATTCTCACTCCAGATATCATACACTCTTGTTAACATTAATCACCATAGATCCTTTTACCTGAGTAACTTTTTCTTTAGTCAAATTTGACAGGGCTGCAAAACTATGTTACAATTTTATCTTCCTGTCCACTTAAAAACTGTTATTGACAACTTTACCTTCTATTATCTTACATCTTCTTAATTATAAACACAGGATAATCTGGTACTTAGGTTGTTATTGTCTGAATGAGTTTTCTAGTTTCTGTGACACGTAATTTTTTTCTTCTTGGTTAACTGTGAATTTCATGAGAGTAGACGCCATAATTTCTGTTTTTAAAAAAAGGTCACAGAATAGGTGAATTTTGTAACAATTAAAACTGCTCTTCAGGATAAGATGCTACATTGGAGGTTGCCTCCCTAGGACCTGGTCAAGGACAGTCAGAATTATAAAAACATGACTCTATTCCAAAGAAAATAATGGCTTTGAAAACCCCTCAAGGAAATTAAAGAATATCTTAAGAGTGTGGATGCACTAGTATATGTAGGCTGACAATGAAGGTACTCCAACACACTTTGTCCAATCTCTCTCTCTCTCTCTCTCTCTCTCTCTCTCTCTCTCTCTCTCCCTCTCCCCCTCTCCCTCCCCCTCCCCCTCCCCCTCCCCCTCCCTACCCCCTCTCTCTCTCATCTCTTTATCTCTCTATCTCTCTATCTCTCTCTATCTATCTCTCTCTATCTCTTTCTTTCCTTCTTTTATTATGATTTCCCTTCTTTTCACACCTCAACAGTATTTTTCTTCATTTTACACTCTGTTTAACTATGTTTTTATTCTTTCTTTTATGAGAAGAATGGGTTAACAATGGAGATCTAGGAAGGAGTCCATTGTGTTACTGTGATAGACAGGGTGCTACTACTAACAAAAAACAAAGAAATGGAATCTTATTCTTCAATTGCTTGCCAACAGTTACATTATCTGTATATTTACAATGAAGAAATTAATGAAAGTTTATTGTTTGGTGGTATAACTTAGAGATTTGTGTTTGGGGCTAGAAAGGTGGCACAGTACTTAAGAGTGTTGCTGCTTTTCCAAAGATGTGAGTTTGGTTCTCCACATCCAAGTCAGGTGACACATAAGGACCTGAAACTCTTGTTCAAAGCTCTCTAATAATCTCTTTCCTGGTCTCTGTGGGCACTGACATACATGTGCATGTATAAATTCGAATCACATATATTTTACAATAAAATATTATTGAAAAGAGGACAAAAGCAAGTCTCCCTGTATACAAGAAAATTGAAATAACTCCTTACATCTGATCAGCACACAGTGGATTGAAGCTAGATATCATCAACAACAAAGACAAAAGAGATCCTACAAGCTCATGGAAACTAAGCAACTCACCACTGAATGTAAAATGACTAAAGACAGAAATAAAGAAATTAAAAACTTTCTAGAATTCAATGAAAATGAATACACATATCCAAACTTATGGAAAACAACAAAAGTGGTGCTAAGAGGAACGTTTACATCACTAAGTGCCTGCATAGAATATGGGAGTGATCTCATACTAACAACTTGACAACTCACCTGAAAGCTTGAATCATGCCCAAGAGAAGTAGACAGTGGAAGAGAAGGAGAAAAGATTTTAGGAGTGAGAGGGGATGTAGGACAGCAGGAAGACATGGCCCACTGAATCAATAAAGAAGGGTTCATGTGGACTCACAGAAACTGAAGCAGCAAGCACAGGACCTGCATGTGTCTGTACCACATCCTCAGTGTATGTTATGGCTGTTAGCATGGTGGTGGGCAGGAATCCTAACAGTAGGAAAAAGTGTTTCTCTGATGCTTTTGCCTATACTTGGTACTCTCCTTTTGCCTCACCTTATCTCAATATGAGGGGTTTTGCCTTGCCTTTTTGTATCTTGTTTTGTTGTTTGTGGTTGTTGTATCTTGGAAGGCTGTTTCTTTCTGAAGAGAAACTGAGAAGGAATGGATCTGGTGGAAGAGGGATATAGTGGCAGGGGAGAAATGAATTGTTCTGTCAATCACACATGCAGTATCACTTTCCCATCTTTGTACTGAAAACTGTGAGTTTATCTTCAGACAAGGTTGCATCTACACTCATACTCTTTCTTAGAGATAAGCCTCAAACCTATTCATCTATAAAATATATCGAATATATTTCATCTCAGGGCAACTGAGACTCAGTGCTGAGGTTCTCTGGAAACTCAGCGTTTACGGTTGCATCTAAAGACTGAGCTTCAGATGAGCTACATAGTAATATGTCATGATCCCTTGGCATCTAGAGCTATTGTCTCATTATTTTTATTTCTTATGACATATTTATCCAAAAGCTCCTGTCCTTAGTTACTTTCTAATCCAATAGTTTTAATTTCGTCCTTTTTGAACCCTCTTAAAGCAAGCACTTCTACTTGTATTTCACAAAATAACTCTCATCAATGTCAGGTTTAAATTTCAGTCCTTAAATTTTAATTTGATTTTTCAAAAACATGGCTCGATTTAAAATCTTTTGTTTTTACTTCAAACTCTTCATTTGTCTGACTTTCAAGGTACCTACAATACTCTCCTGGTGTCTATTGATCTCTCTGACTCATCTTCAGTCCTGTAATCTTGTTTCTCCTCCTGTTTTAAATTACTTTTGAACACATCTTTGTACTTCTTTTCTATTTCCAGTTTCATGCTTCAAACACCTATAAGCAAATCACTCTGTTTTCAATTCTGCGTTCTTTTCCTCAAACGTGTGTGTGAGCAAGTGTGTGTGTGTGTATATATGTTATGCATATATATATATATATATATATATATATATATATATATATATATATAACATATAGTATCATTTCTTCATTGAAGTATTTTTACTGTGAAACATGTTTTCTTTTATGTGAGATTATTTGCATTCAACTTTGGAAGCTAACATACAAATGGAATGATGTCCTATATTACATGTTCTATGTCCCGCTATGAAATATGAGCTCATACTCCATAAAATGCCACATTTCACACGTACCTTCTGACTTCTCTAATGTCTGCTTATGAGTGATGAACTTAGAAACATTCACTTTGTCCAATCGTCTTAGATCTAAAAGCATCCTGCCTTTTGCAGTCATTGCTGAGACCATATATAAGAGTACAAATGATGGAGTCTGGAAGTCTAGACTGTATTAACTCTCTTGGGATCAGAAAATGTTTACCTACAGAAAAAAATTTTTTTGACCTTGGAGACTCAGTTCCCAAAGTTACTCATTAGTGGAAAATATGTAATAACTTTCCATTCAGAATTTTTCCTGAAGAGTATTTGAAAAATAAAATCACTAAACAGCCATACATTCTGGGCATAATTCAGACATGAAAGCAGAGAAATATTTACAACTCATGGTCTACTTCTAGTCATTGATCTACCTTCTTAACTAAGGAAAACTTGAACAGTGTACATGAGCCCATAATATTTTCTGGCCTTTAATTAGACCCACTCTAACTGATGTATAAATGTTAAATTGCACTTCTCTAAATAAGTATAGATTCGAACATATATCCTATTCATTAGTCAACTACCATAAGATTCTGACAGCACTGCCAGCTTAATTGTATCTAAATAAGAATTCCTGTTTCATTCTCCTATTTCTCATTCAAGTTTTACCATATTTGAAGATGATTTCACAACTCATAATAGCTCTACAAGTGCCATTCGTTGAAATAATCTAGAAAACACTTAACTTTTTTGGACCCCCAAAACAACATGTGAAATTAGTAAGTCCATTTTTCACTCTAATAAAAATGACCAGAAGTTGGTAATATATAGAAGAGCTGGATCATTCCCAAGATCATGAAAGAATAATGTTTCTATGTCTCTGAGTATATACAGGCACCTGCTAGAACTGTGAAGTTACAATAATTATTTATTTATTCCCTCCTCTTAGCAACATGACTAAATTCAAGAATCAAATTGGTCCAATCAGATTAACAAGAAGAAAATATGTAAATCTTTTCTAATGTATGACATACAAGGGAACCTAGAGAAACAATGAACCATAGAAGGTCATGAAGTAGAAATTTCACCAATTCTACTGTCAGTTATTTTATAGTAGATTCATATTTGTCTCCTTCAGCAAAGCAAACGATCATTGAAGAGTTTTTTGTGTGTATGTGCATTCAAATAGATATTTAAATTAGAGTAATATATATATATATATTCAAATCTTTCAATTCCTATACCATACATACAAAAGTTGGGTGGATTTAAAATGGTCCATCATTTTAGCCACTCATTACTATCATAAGTGACTGGTAGAGAAAACAATGTTCCTAATGAATTTACTAGTAACTATAAAATACATATGGAGTCTTAGAATGATATTATTTCCATTAATTTCCAAGTAATACTGCTCTTTAAACCCATCTGGTATTATTGTTTACTCTTTCTAATGCTCTAGTCCCTCCAATGCCTCCCATGTTATTTGAAAGTCAAACACCACCATCCAGGGCAGATCAGGCTTGCCTGCCCCTCTCCCATATCCCACAGCCTGCCTGTCTCCCGGGAAGTCTGCCTTAACTAGGGACACAGACTCCCTGTCTTCCAGGAGGTCTGTCACAACCAGGTACACAGGTGAAACCCCTGCCCCAATACCTGCCCCAGCTGGGACTCCCAGAGATCTCAGCATATGCACCACCCTGAACTGGTCTCACTTTTAGTTTACATCCAAATCCTGTGAGTGGGCAGAAAAGGGTGGGGTAGCCTAAGCTGCCAGTCTGGTGGCTGCCAGGCTTTCACATCCTGCAGACGAATATTGCCTGCAAGGTAGGGCCAGATATGTGCCTTCTTGGAGCACTCTATCAGACTGCCTATGATGGATCAGATTGCATCACCCTGAATGAGGACCTGAACTCCTGGACTTCAGCAGTCATGGTAGCTCAGATCACCAAGCTCAAGTTATAGTCAGATGGTAAAGCAGAGTACTTCTGGGCCTATATGGAGGGAGAATGCCTGGAGCTGCTCCAAAAATTCCTGCAGAATGGAAAGGAGACTCTGCAGTGAGCAGGTGTGAGGAACAACTAGGAACCACTTTTAATAAGTAAAGATATCACCCCAAGCTAATTCTGCTTATGAGTGTATGATGTAGATGTTGGTGTGTATAATGTAGCTATGTTTTCAATGCATGCGTGTGTGCGTGCGTGTGTGCGTGTGTGTGTGCGTGAGTGTGTGTGTGTGTGTATGCAATCGTATGTGTGTATGTACATGTGTGTATGTGTATGTGTGCTTGTGTGCATCTATGTGTATGTATGTGGGTATGTGTGTGTAGGTATGCACAAGCCAGGGGTCAGGGAGGTGTGCCTTCTTCTGTCATTTCTACATTTTCTTGAGATGGGATCTAACCAATTTGGTTAGAACAGCTAGTGATTAAACTCCAGGGATCCTCCTATTTCTGCCTCCCTCGTACTAGAATTACAGACATGAACCAACCACATACAGGCAGACTCCAAACTCACAATTTAAACAATTTCCATCTAAACCACAAATAATTAAATCTTAAGAGATCAAAATTCCAAAATTAGAAATCTGGGAAAACATTTTTTTTTAATTCATGCCAAGACATTTACTTACATTTTAAAGGGGTGTTTACTTAAAGTGCATAAAAGAAGCATATCAAAGAAAAGTGCATATCAAAGAAGCCACTTTATCCCATAAAGTAGGTAATAGCATACATATTTGCATACACAAGCACTAGGGTACACTAATGAAAGTCACACTGATGTAGTTTCATCAGCAGCATGAACTGGAAAGCAGTATAACAAACAAATGTTCACCTTGCCTGAGTGTCTGTGCTGACAACCTACTGTGCATGGAAACATGGGAAATAAAGGACATAATCAAAGTAGAAGGTCCCTACTGAGAACAGACCATCTAGGAGGCTCCTTCATATCTTTGCAGGTTTTCAAATCCTTTCCTGAGTCTGAAGTCCTAGTTCTAGTAGCTTCCTATGGGCTAGGATTAAGGCTTTTCATAGACTTTTATGGCCCTGCTACCTTCCAGACTCCTTGCCCACTGTTTTTTCCCACGGGTGAAAGAAGCAGCAGTTACACTAAACCTGCCAGTACATATGATTGGATATGATTCCCTAGTATGGAATAGAGTAGACAGGAGCCCATGGGGAAACACAGGCAGCTCATAACTCCTTCTTTACCCCATCATATTGGTTCTGATCAAGTCTCATTTGTTCTACCAATGACAGGAATATGATTAAGGCTCTGATGATTCTCTAACCTTCTTGAAAGGTAAGAACTGGCAGGGCCTAACATGTGGCATGTGCTTGGACAGATAGATTCTTAGGTTATGGGCGCTCTAAGGATTGGAACATTTTGAGTTGAGTTCTTTAGACTATCATCACTCCCAAGGAATAGTCTGAATATCTTGTATTCCACAGTATAAAAGTACTCTCTTATGTTTATTACAGGATGTGTTCAGATCTCTCATTCTCTACTATGAATCTAAGTCCCCCTGTTTCTCTTTCTTCAGTTGACATCTCATTCTGTCCCCTGTCAGCACAATGTGATGAAGTGACCAGCCCAGGCCAACCCTGAGGACTGAGTCTGTTGCCCATACCTGTATATCTTTCCTGTCTCACCTGTAACATAGGGGGATCTGGGACTTCTTCATCCCTTGTGGAACTTTAGGATTCCATGAGCAGCTTTTTACTTCTCTATTGAAAATAGATGTAGATATAGCTTTTTTGGTTTTATACCTTCTGAATATAATATTTGGTTGGTGTTATTAAAAGAGGAAGATTCGTAAATTTGAAAGGAAATAAAACATTAAAACTAACACAAACACCATAAACCTCAGAAATTCACTGAGTCTATTGTGCATGGGTCAGGAGAGGCTAGAGAGCAGACTGCTGCTGGAATTTGTCAGTAATGCATTTTTATGGGCTTGGATGTAGTCATCTCCTCTACACTTGATCTACAGTAGAATGAGACAGATTTGAAATGTCATGCCACGTGAGTTATATGTATTGTCTTAAACATTGACGAAACTGCCTAGGGAATGACTAGGATTTCACTATGTGCCCTTTCCTCCATTGGAATGGCAATGTAAATTCTGTGCCATTGTATGTTGAAAGTGTGTAATTTGCTTTATGCTTTTGAATTTATAGTGGGTTACTAATAAGATATTGTGTCAAGTCTCAGAAGAGACTTTGGACATGGGAATTTTAAACTATGATCGTCTATAGAGACTTTTGAAATTAGACTAAATGCATTTTGCAATATGATATGGCCACAAGGCTATGGGCTCCATAGAATGTGGTTTGAATAAGAATGGCCACAAATGATGAACTATTTGAATATTCATGTTTAGATGTTAGTACTTGATAGGATTCTTCACCTAAGTAATAAATTGAATTGAGCCCAATTAAAGTATAAAGGCAGGTTTATGGGAAGCAGTTCTCAGGTGGGTTCACTGGATTCACAGGAAGAGGTCAGATGGGTTCACTGGGTACACAGGAGGAGTTCAGTGAAGTCTCATAGCTTGGTCAGGTGTTGGCATTGCATACTTTTAATTCTAGCGCTTGGGAAATAGAGCTGGGTGGATCTCCAAGTACATAGCTATCTTCCTCTACAGACAAAGTTTCAAGATAGCCAGGGCTACAAGGAAAATTCCTATCTTGAATAGAAGAAAGAGGAGGATGAGGAATAAGAGGAAGAGAAGACAGGAAAGAAAGAAGGAAGAACAAAAAAGAAGAAGAACAAGAAGAGCAAGAAGGAGTAGATGGAAGAGGAGGAGAAGAGAAAAGAAGAAAAGAAAAAGAATTATCACGGATTTGGGGATAGGGGGTACTGCTGGGAGTTTAATAATAAAGACATAGAGATATCTGTATACTATAAGTTGTTAGCCTTTTTTTCTGGGGTCAGTTTCCTGAGCTACTGATCCCAGCTCAACCCTACTCCCCTGCCTCCTCCTCTCTAACATTTAGCTCTCAGTCTGCCTCCCTGTTCTGCTACTCCCGCAGCTTCAGCTTCCAGCTCTTTTTATTGTGGCACAGCAATGGCCAACAAGGAAAGACATACACAAATGTGCAGTAAATGGTATTCACATGTTGGTGGCAACCAACTACTGTCTAATTGTACTTAAAGTCCACTCATCAGCAGGAAAGTCATACTTTGTACTGGAAACCTAGCCAGCTTCCTAGGGCTAGACAGGTCATAGACCTTAGTAAAGAATCTACTGTGTCTCATTGCTTAACCTTACTGCTTTCTAAATCTTATCCTTATACCCACAGATATGTGTAGCTATGACTGTTCATCAAAGAAGCCTCTTTTTACAGCAAATGAAGACTATTAGTTAGGGTTTCCAATGCTATGAAGAGACACCATGACCAAGGTGAATCATATAAAACACAACATTTAACTAAGGCTAGCTTACAAGTTCAGAGATTCAGTCCACTGTCATGGTAGGAAGCATAGCAGAATCCAGAGAAATACGGTGTCTGAGAGTTCTACATCTTGTTCTGAATGCAAACCAAAGCTGTCTCATGGGAAGCTAGAAGGAGAGTCTCAAAGCCAGCCACACAGTGACATAGTTCCTCCAGCAAGGCCACACTACTCTAACAAGGCCAGTCCCTGAACCAAGAACATTCAAACGATGACAGAGATCATCACAGAAATACCACAATTGCACATAGAATAGAAATCAACTGATAACAAGGATCTCAGCTCCAATGGATACATCTACATCACAGCTCTTGTCTCTATGGTTCAGCAAACATTTAGAAAGAGGTGAAAAGATTGTAAGAGCCAGAATACCAGGTGGTCTATTCTGAAAAGATATCCACTAGAAATGGCTTCATAAACAAGACAGGAATGGGGACAATATCAACAAGTGAGGGGGAAATTTGTGTGGGTTCCCACCACTAGAAAAAGAATTATGGGAAGCTGATAACTGTTAAAGGAAGAAGAATTAGAGTCTCCCATGAATAAATCCACTCATTGGTTTTCCAGTGCAGAGTGGTCAGCACTAAAACATTTATACATAAACAACAAAAATGGACTCAGGCTTCCTTTCCTCTGGCAGCAACCATCAGGTGAGCCAAGATGGGTGCATACAAATACATCCAGGAGCTGTGGAGGAAGAAGCAGTCTGACGTGATGCGCTTTCTTCTGAGGGTTCGCTGTTGGCAATACTGCCAGCTCTCTGGGCTACACAAGGCTCCCCGCCCCACTCGGCCTGATAAAGCGCGAAGACTGGGATACAAGGCGAAGCAAGGTTATGTCATTTACAGGATTCGTGTCTGCCCGCCGTGGTGGTCGCAAACGCCGGGTTCCTAAGGGTGCAACTTACGGCAAGCCTGTCCACCATGGTGTTAACCAGCTGAAATTTGCCCGAAGCCTTCAGTCTGTTGCTGAGGAGAGAGCTGGGCGCCATTGTGGGGCTTTGGGAGTCCTGAATTCCTACTGGGTTGGTGAAGATTCCACATATAAATTTTTTGAGGTTATCCTCATTGATCCATTCCATAAAGCTATCAAAAGAAATCCTGACACCCAGTGGATCACCAAACCAGTCCACAAGCACAGAGAGATTCGTGGGCTGACATCTGCTGGCCGAAAGAGCCGTGGCCTTGGAAAGGACCACAAGTTCCACCACACTATTGGTGGTTCTCGCCATGCAGCCTGGAGAAGGCGCAATGCTCTCCAGCTCCACCGTTACAGCTAATGCACATAATATTTGTACAATTCATATCCAATAAACAATTTAGGACAGTCATTTCTGCTTAAAGGTGTTATTTGTTAAAAGTAGTCTACAGATTGTCATGAGTGCTTTGTGAAAGTATAGAAGTTAAGGTGCAGTAATTGAAAACTGTGGGTGATGGCGTATCTTGTTTTCTGATGTACTTTCTTTACATTATCTGCTTAGGGGATTAAGTTTATAGTGTTTGTGCCAAGTGGCATCTGCTGTGTAGGATCCTATAAAAGGAATCCCGAAACTAGCCCTAGATGTGTTTGGTGCATGAGATAGAATCTACAGCTTTATGATGGGATCTGGTTCACTGAAGTGACTGCTTGGGAGTTTTGAGTACAAAGGTTAGAGTTGGATTATGATTGATTAGAAATGTGTAGGAAGAGGGTTTCAAACCTGTTTTGTGAATATGCATAGAAAAGTGAAAACTAACACACATTTTGAAAATTGAATCCAGTGTTCCATTTTCAGAAGACCAGGTAAATTTGTTGGAAGAGTTTTATGTTCTGATGGATCTAGAGTGTGGGTTTGACACTTGAGGATTTGAAACTGGTGAAGATTGAACATTGGATGGAGTAGGACAGATTATTTCCATTAGGATTTGTAAGCTAGTAACCATATGGTTCCAAGTTAGTATCAACCAAGCAAACATGAATGGTGATTAAGCTTTTCTAACAGCTGGTATGTGCAGGTGGTTTTCGAGTTCCAGGACTGCCTACAATAGAGAGAAATTTTCTCTATTCCAGTCAATTAATCATGGGTAAGATAAGTCCATTGGTAGTGTGATTTCATTGTTTATATTCTACCCATAGGTAGTTGCTAGGGTTGCTGCTTCCTGGTACTGCCTGGATGTTCTTCACATTTCACAAAGGCCACACACATCACTACATTTCATTTCTATGCCATGCTTTGTAGTAGTTTCCCACAGTGATTTTGAGTGTGGAAGAAACAGTATTATCCCTATCATATATTGGGGTTTGCTGATTTGAACAGCTGGCTTGGTATCAAAACCTAATTGATGCTTTTGTTAAATTGATTTTTTTGAAGATTTTAAAAGGATGATTTGATTTCCAGAAAATACTAGACTCAAAATCTTGAGACCTAAAATACTTTTCTATTCAGCAAAGCAAGTCACTGTATATTGAGGTTGTTCAACTAAAGTAATAAATGTCTGTTAAACAAGTGGAAAAAAATGGACTCAGAAGATTTTATATATATTTGTGTATAAATATGCATACATACTTATGCATATAAATTCATATGTAACTTTATATAGTTACATATATATATATATAGTTAACTGTGTATCTATATAGATACATAGTTAACTATATATATATATGTAACTATAATAATCAAACAAAAAATAGTTATCAAGTTGATCTCTATCTTGAAATCTGTCACCTTCTATGATACCCACACTTGATCAAGCATGAATGGTGCCTTTGGCTGGTACTCACAGTCTGGCATCATGGCAGATGGACTAGTTGTTGTGCTGATGGCTCAGCTAAGGTTCTGCAGTTCCAACCTAATCGATCACTTTTCTGTGATTTTTTTCACCCATGATGGTCCTGGCTTGCTCAGATACTGGACTTGTCCAGGTAACTACTTTGGTTCTATTTGTGTCTTCCTGACTGTCCACTCTGGGCTATTCTGATCTTCTACACTCAGATTATGGTGACTGTGCAGAGAGTTCCTTCTGTGACCAGGACAAAGGCCTTCTCCACATGCTCCTCTCACATGGCTGTGGTGTCCACATTCTATGAAACACTCATGGTCTTGTACACTGTGCCCTCTGCTGTCCATTCCCAGTTCCTCTCCAAGGTCATATCCCTGCTCTAAACAGTGGTCACTGGGTCTTCAACCCTGTCATCTATACCTTGAGGAGGTCCAACACCCACTAAGAAGGTTTTTCTACTGCAAACCAACTGAAATGTGACCTAAGGTAGAGGGCAATGAAGATTTTCTATTTAACTGTCAGTGTCTTGGTAGAAAAGTCACTTACAATGGGCTGCAGATGGAGTAATTATGTTCTTTTTCAGAATTCTACTTTAGGTCTTAAGAGCTTTGCCCAGGGGAAGATGATAGTTAAACAATTTTCAGATGTTAGTTTAAAAGATTATGTAAATTACTGTGAGTTGTTTACTGCATACAACACAAATAGTGCTCAGGTTTGATAATCACACAATGAAGACATGTACTTGATTGCTACTCTGTAACCCATTGCTGTATGTGGCACTGCTGTAAATGATTAATGAAAAGAAAATTATAGAAACAAGACACTGGGGGCTGGAGAGATGGCTCAGCGGGTAAGAGCACTGACTGCTCTTCCAGAGGTCACGAGTTCAATTCCCAGCACCCACATGGAGGCTCACAACCATCTGTAATGGGATCTGATGCCCTCTTCTGGTGTGTCTGGAGACAACAACAGTGTACTCATAAATAATAAATAAATAAATAAATAAATAAATAAATAAATAAATAAATAAATCGAACAGTGTTTAAAAAAAGAAACAAGACACCAACACAAACACATATCTAGAACAATGTTCATGTATGTTGCTGCAGTATGACATTTGAACAGCTCTTTCCTATTGTGTGTATTTGGTTTGAGCATGAAAATTTAATGGTGGAACTTATAATTTTATTTCCCACAAAATGATATATCATAAGTAATTTTATAAATATACACACAATAACAACAATAATAAATTATTTTAAAGGAATATTGTACACCTTGTCTACCATAATAGACCAATAATAATAGGACCTAGGTAGAGTTACCCACCTTGGCTACACAACAATTGACACCTGCTACAGAAACTTATAAAAATAACTGCCCACTGAGCTTGCCTTGAGACATCTCCAGCTATTACAAAGGATGGGTTCCTCCACCCATCTCCTCCTTGACCCATCTCCGACAGTGTCCAAGGATGTGTCCCCCTCACCCAAACCTGCTGAAGTTAGAAGAGGTTCTGTAATAGGGGTGGGGTTTCCCCTTTAAATTGAGAGCTAAACATTAAAACATTGAGCCTTGATCAAAATACCTTGTCTTGGCTTCATCTCTTTCCACCCTCCATCCCTTCTTTCATTCACAGCCCCCCTTTCAGGTGAACCCAGTGATCTGTGGAGGCAGGTGGCTACAGAATAAAATTACATTCTTTCTCATCCTGGTCCTATTGACCTGGGTTATTGTTAGACTCACCAGCTTCCTGACATCTTGTGATTTAACTTCTTTGGACACTAAGCTCCCTTTAACATGATTTGACAGTGGTATCTAAGTTAAACTGGAGAAAAGATATTAGAAAAAGACAGGAGATGCAGTGAAACCAGTGATAAAAATTCTTAAAATTATCACATGATTGTAGTAATTGCAATGGATGTTCATGCATCAGGAATATGAGTATAAGAGGACAAATTAAACAATACCAAACCCAACATACCATTCTTTCCAATAGATTTTTATTTGTTACTTGTCTTGTTGCTGTGACAAAACTTTTGACAAGAAATTTAGGAATGAAAGTTTCATTTTATTCATGGTTTGAAGAATACAATACATCAGGATGACAAAAGCAAGGCATGAGGGTGAGGTGAAGGGTTACATTGCATCTGCGGTCAACAATCAAAAACAAATGAATAATGATAGTAAGTTATGTTTTTAATTTTTCCATTATCAGTCTAGGGTAATTCTATGGAACAGATTGTGCTGTATACATTCAAATAGATCTTTCTATCTCAGTGAAATCTCTCCAGAGATACCTTCACAGAAATGCACAAAGTATTGTGTTAAAGGTGATTCCAAATCCAGATAAGTTAACACTGAAGATTAGCCAGAGCCATCATGTAATTTTCGCTTGAGCTATGGTGTTAACTTGCTCACTTTGAATGTGTGGTAGTGATGTGAGTTGTATTCCTTCCTGAATGATGATCCTTAGTCTTGAGATGTCTCAATGTTCAGAATCCTTCTCAATGAACTCTTAACATCCTTATTTCTCAGACTATAAATGAAGGGGTTCAGAGTGGGCGTTACCAAGGTATACATGACAGCAGCTACCACCTCCCCAGAGGAACGAGAACTAGATGGGGGCTTCAGGTAGGTGGCAAAGACTGTGCTATAAAAAAGAAGAACTACAGAGAGGTGGGAACTGCATGTGGTCAAGGCTTTCCTTTTCCCCTGTGCTGATGAAACCCTAGCCACAGCATAAAAAATACAACCATAAGAACTTACAATGCAGAGAACTGCACTGATTCCCAAAACTCCAGCCAAACTCATCATCAGGACCTCATTGAAGTGAGTGTCAGAGCAGGAAAGCAATAAGAGAGGCCTACAATCACAGAAAAAATGAGGAATCTCTTGACTGGCATGAAAATATAACTGAGAGAGCAATAATGTGTAGATCATAGACACACCATGAGCTATTCCCCATGACCCACTGACCAGAATCTGACATCTACAAGGAGTCATGAGAAGTGGATAGAGAAGTGGGTGACAGATAGCAGCATAGCGGTCAATAGCCATGACTGCGAGAAGCAGGTTATCCATATCTGCAAAAACACCAAAGAAATACAACTGAGTCAGGCATCCAGAGAATGAGATAGATCCATCTCCAGTCCACAGAGCCTCCAATGTTTTAGGAGCTGTGGTGGTGATGAAGCAAAGGTCCACGAGTGAGAGCTGACTGAGGAAGAAATACATGGGAGTGTGGAGGTGGACATCAGCACCAATAGCTAACAGAAGTAGCAAGTTCCCTAAAAGTCCCAGCAAGTAGAGACCTAGGAAGATGCTAAAGAAGGGCTGCCATTTCTCTGGGTCACTAGACAGTCCCAAGAGGATAAAACCAGGAGCCTGACTGCAGTTCATCCTGGGTATTTTTATTAAAGACAAATTTGGCATGAAGACAATTCTCTCACTGCAGGCAAGAATTGGCATCAACCCAGACCTGGTCCCTTGACAATGGATCTTCCTTAAAGCCTCTATTGAGCAATAGAAACTAGAACAGCAAAGAGAGTGACAAGACTTGGAGTTCATTAAAAATGGCTCCCTAGGGAGACATAAAGACAATTTGTTGAATGGCTTCCAGGAATTCTTTTGGGGAAAGCTATGTTATTTAACCATTGTGTTACTTGACTCAATAACCACTTTCCTGTGAAAGTGTTTATTTTCCTGTGAATCTGTTTGACTGATTCCTTTGAAGGCACTTTATCTTAGTACATAGCTTAATGCTTTGCTGACAGTTCCTGTCCATCCAGTGACTTACTGTGACCACTTAGTATCAATTAATGCATTGTTCACAATGTTGCCAAGGGAGTTCCTTCAAAAAAAATAAAATCATGTTACTTATTTGTTTAAAAGAAGTTGCTTGGATAAACATTTTTAAAGAAACTGTGTAAGTCCTTGTGTGTCTTCTAAGGCTCTAAGTATTTCGAGTCTGGGAATGCCTCATAAACTCTTTCATGACTCACTACCCATGTTGAATGAGCTATCAGCAAGATTCACACTTCCTAGTACCATTTTCTATCTTGGTCAATTTCTGTTACTAACATAATATTACAAACTAATAAATGAAAAACAATTCATTTTGGATCAAATGTCAAGTAAAAGAAGAACGCCTCTGGTGGACTCTAAATAGCAGGGAGCAACAACACACAGAACAATGTATGAAGTGTGTGTCTGTGACTTCTGATAACTCTTCTTAAATGACTAGTGTCTAATCTTTGTGTGTTTGCATAATCCAAGAGACAACCAAAGGTTCCACCACAGTCAGACTCAGTTTCCACTAGCTCAGTACCTCATTGAGCTGTGACATGCCTGAGAAAGATTATACATGGTTTCAAATCATAGGGTTTATCCTTGCCATCTCAGTTTCACTCCAAGGAAATCTTTGCTTCTTTTATTGGCAGATTTACCTAGTACCATCATTGAGTAACATCTTGTGATATGGAGGATAGAACCATAGATATTTTGTTGAAATATTTAGTAAGGTATTAAGTTAGTTAGGAAATGAGACATTATGACAGAGCACAGCAGAATCTGACTTTGCTCTTCAAGGTATGCCTAGTGCGTGGCATAAAAATAGCAAACACTGATCATAAAGTGGGCACTGCATTTTCCCATTCATTTAGTATTTCAATAATGGAAAACTTTTCCTCCAGGCATCCTGCTGGTGTGACTTGAATACATGATACATCCATGTCTTTCATTCTCACATATGTAAACAATGTTGGAACATTGTTCTCCACAAACTCTTCTACATTTCAGCCCCTTGATCACCTTTTCTTACCTTGACTAGACATTTTCTCATCAATTTAATCAAAGCTTATTGCATCAATTGTATAACTAGCTAGACTTATTATATTCTAATTAACATTATTCAAGCTGCAATCATTTCAGTTTTGCCTTGATTTTATTGCTCAAATACCTCTAGTGCCTGCCTCTTGTTTCCCATTAATTGCATACACTGTACTGTACCTGGTTACTGGGAACTCATCGGTGTGCCTCTGCATACCTGTCCCAGTCCTAGCTAGGCAGTCTTGTTTATCTGGCTGGTCACCCATAGTTTTTCTAATCCTCACTCCAAATATCATGCACTCTTGTTAACATTAATCACCATCGCCCCTCTCAACTGATAATTTCTCATCTTTAGTCAAATTTTACCAGGCCTGCATAACTATGTAATAATTTTATCTTATTGTCCACTTAAAAACTGTTATTGACAACTTTACCTTTTATTTTCTTACATCTTCTTAAATATAAACGCAGGATGATCTGGTGCTTAAGTTGATATTGTCTGAATGAGTTTTCTAGTTTCTGTGACATATAAATTTTTGCTTCTTGGTTAAATGTGAATTTCATGAGAGTAGAGGCCATAACTTCTGTTGTAAAAAAAGATCACAGAATAGATGAATTTTGTAACAATTAAAACTGATCTTCAGGATAAGATGCTACTTAGGAGGTTGCCCCCTTAGGACCTGGTCAAGGGCAGTCAGAATTAGAAAAACATGACTCTGTTCCAAAGAAAATAATGGCTTTGAAAACCCATCAAGGAAATTAAAGAATATCGCAAGAGTGTGGAGAAAAATATATGATGTACTAGTAATATGTAGGCTGACAGAGAGGGTGCTCCAACACTTTGTCCAATCTCTCTTTCTCTTTCTGTCTTTCTTTCTCTCTTTCTTTCTTTCTTTCCTTCTCTTTTATTATGACTTCCCTTCTTTTCACACTTCAGCAGTATTTTTCTTCTTTGTACTCTCTGCTTAACTATGTTTTTATTCTTTCTTTTATGAGAAGAATGGGTTAACAATGGAGATCTAGGAAGGAGTCCATTGTGTTACTGTGATAGACAGGGCTCTACTAGTAACAGAAAACAAAGAAATGTAATCGTGTTCTTCAACTGCTTGCCAACAGTTACATTATCTGTATATTTACAATGAAGAAATTAATTAAAGTTTATTGTTGGGTGGTATAACTTAGACATTTGTGTTTGGGGCTAGAAAGTTGGCATAGTACTTAAGAGTGTTGCTTCTTTTCCAGAAGATGTGAGTTTGGTTCACCACATCCAAGTCAGGTGACACATAAGCACCTGAAACTCTTGTTCAAAGCTCTCTAATAATCTCTTTCCTGGTCTCTGTGGGCACTGACACACATTTGCATGTACAAATACAAATACACACACACACACACATATGTGTGTGTGTATGTGTATGTATATGTGTGTGTATATATACTTTACAATAAAATATCATTGAAAAGAGGACAAAAGGCAAGTCTCCCTGTATACAAGAAAATTGAAATAACTCCCTGCTGCACCTGACCAACACACTGTAGATTGAAGCTAGATATCATCAACAACAAAAACAAAAGAGATCCTACAAGTTCATGAAAACTAAACAATTCACCGCTGAATGTAAAATGGCTCAAGACAGAAATAAAGAAATTAAAAACTTTCTAGAATTCAATGACAATGAATACACATATCCAAACTTATGGAACACAACAAAAGTGGTGCTAAGAGGAAAGTTTACATCATTAAGTGCCTGCATAAAATATTGGGGTGATCTCATACTAATAACTTGACAGCTCTCCTGAAAGCTCTAGAACAAGAAAGCTTGAATCATGCCCAAGAGAAGCAGACAGTGGAAGAGAAGGAGAAAAGATTTTAGGAGTCAGAAGGGATGTAGGACAGCAGGAGGACATGGTCCACTGAATCAATAAAGAAGGGTTCACATGAGCTCACAGAAACTGAAGCAGCAAGCACAGGACTTGAATGTGTCTGTACCACATCCTCAGTGTATGCTATGGCTGTTAGCTTGGTGGTAGATGGGAATCCTAACAACAGGAACAAGTGTTTCTCTGATACTTTTGCCTATACTTGGTACTCTTTTTCTCCTTTTGCCTTGCCTTACCTCAATATGAGAGGTTTTGCCTTGTCTTTTTGTATCTTGTTCTGTTGTTTGTGGTTGTTGTATCTTGGAAGGCTGTGTCTTTCTGAAGGGAAACTGAGAAGGAATGGATCTGGTGGAAGAGGGTTATGGTGGCAGGGGAGAAATGAATTGTTCTGTCAATCATACATGCAGTATCACTTTCCCATCTTTGTACTGAAAATTAGGAGGTTATCTTCATACAAGGTTACATCTACATTCATACTCTTTATTGAGATAATCTTTTCTGCCATCAGGCAATGACATGCCTCTCATGTTATCAATCTCCATGTTAAACATTCTCACTACTATTGTATTAATCTCAAACCTATTCATCTATAAAATATATTGAATATATTACATCTCAGAGCAACTGAGATTCAGTGCTGAGGTTCTCCGGAAACTTAGCATTTACAGTTGCACCTAAAGACTTAGCTTCAGATGGGTTACACAGTAATATGTGGCAATCCTTTGGCATCTAGAGCTACTGACTCATTTTTTATTTCGTATGATGTATTTATCCAAAAGCTCCTGTCCCTAAATACTTTCTAATCAAATAGTTTTAATTCCATGCTTTTTGAACCCTCTTAAAGCAAACACTTCTGCTTGTATTTCACAAAATAACTCTCATCAATGTCAGGTTTAAATTTCACTCCTTAAGTTATAATTTGATTTTTCAAAAAAAGGGCTCGATTTAAAATCTTTTGTTTTTACTTCTAACTCTTCATTTGTCTGACTTTCAAGGTACCTACAATACTCTCCTGGTGTCTATTGATCTCTCTGACTCATCTTCAGTCCCCTAGTCTAGTTTCTCTTCCTGATTTAAATTACTTTTAAACTCATCTTTGTAATACTTTTCTATTTCCAGTTTCATGCTTCAAACACCTGTAAGCAAATCCTCTGTTTTCAATACTAGATTTTTTCCTCAAATGTGTGTGTGTTATGCACATATATAACATATAGTATCATTTCTTCATTGAAGCATATTTACTGTGAAACATGTTTTCTTTTATGTAAGATTATTTACATTCAACTTTGGAAGCTAGCATACAAATGAAACGATGTCCTATATTACACGTTCTATGTTCCACTATGAAATATGTGCTCATACTCCATAAAATACCACATTTCACACGTACCTTCTCATTTCTTTAATGTACACTTATGAGTGATGAACTTAAAAACATCCACTTTGCCCAATGGTCTTAGACCTACAAGCATCCTGACCTTTGCAGTCATTGCTGAGAGCATATATAAGAGTACAGATGATGGAGTCTGGAAGTCTAGATTGAATTACCTCTCTTGGGATCAGAAAAGGTTTGCCTACAGAAAAAAATCTTTCTTGACCTTGGAGACTCAGTTCCCAAAGTTACTTATTAGTGGAAAACATGTAGTAACTTTCCATTGACAATTTTTCCTGAAGAGTATTTGAAGAATAAAATCACTAAACAACTCTACATTCTGGGCATAATTCAGACGTGAAAGCAGAGAGATATTTACAACTCATGGTCTATTTCTAGTCACTGATCTACCTTCTTAACTAAGGAAAACTTGAATAGTGTATATGAGCCCATAATATTTCCTGGCTTCTAATTAGACCCACTCTAACTGATGTATGAATTTTAAATTGCACTTTTCTAAATATGTATAGATTCAAACATATAACCTATTCATTAATCATCTACCATAAGATTCTGACAGCACTGCAAACTTAATTCTATCTAAATAAGAATTCCTGTTTCATTCTCCTATTTCTCATTAAAGTTTTACCATACTTGAAGATGATTTTCACAACTCATACATAGCTCACAAGTAGCATTCATTGAAATAAGGTAGGAAACATTTAACTTTTTGGACCACTAAAACAACATATGAAATTAGTAAGTACATTTTTCACTCTAATAAAGATGTCCAGAGGTTGGTAATATATAGAAGAGCTGGACCATACCCAAGATCACAAGAGAATAATATTTCTCTCTCTCTCTCTCTCTCTCTCTCTCTCTCTCTCTCTCTCTCTCTCTCCCTCTCCCTCTCCCTCTCCCTCTCCCTCTCC
>NW_021620120.1:797257-807590 GCF_004785775.1 Grammomys surdaster | reverse complement strand
CTCTCTCTCTCTCTCTCTCTCTCTCTGCATTCAAATAAATATATTTAAATTAGAGTGATATATATTCAAATCTTTGCAATTCCTACACCATACAAACGTTGGGTGGAATTAAAATGGTCCATCATTTTAGCCACTCATTACTATCATAAGTGACTGGTAGAAAAAACAATGTTCCTAATGAATTTACTAGTAAATATAAAATACATATGGAGTCTTAGAATGATATTATTTCCATTAATTTCCAAGTAATACTGCTCTGCTCTTTAAACCCATCTGGTATTATTGTTTACTCTTTCTAATGCTCTAGTCCCTCCAATGCCTCCCATGTTATTTGAAAGTCAAACACCACCATCCAGGGCAGATCAGGCTTGCCTGCCCCTCTCCCATATCCCACAGCCTGCCTGTCTCCTGGGAAGTCTGCCTTAACTAGGGACACAGACTCCCTGTCTTCCAGGAGGTCTGTCACAACCAGGTACACAGGTGAAACCCCTGCCCCAATACCTGCCCCAGCTGGGACTCCCAGAGATCTCAGCATATGCACCACCCTGAACTGGTCTCACTTTTAGTTTACATCCAAATCCTGTGAGTGGGCAGAAAAGGGTGGGGTAGCCTAGGCTGACAGGCAGGTTGTTGCCAGGCTTTCACAACCTGCAGAGGAATATTGCCTGCAAGGTAGGGCCAGATATGTGCCTTCTTGGAGCACTCTATCAGACTGCCTATGATGGATCAGATTGCATCACCCTGAATGAGGAGCTGAACTCCTGGACTTCAGCAGACATGGTAGCTCAGATCACCAAGCTCAAGTTATAGTCAGATGGTAAAGCAGAGTACTTCTGGGCCTATATGGAGGGAGAATGCCTGGAGCTGCTCCAAAAATTCCTGCAGAATGGAAAGGAGACTCTGCAGTGAGCAGGTGTGAGGAACAACTAGGAACCACTTTTAATAAGTAAAGATATCACCCCAAGCTAATTCTGCTTATGAGTGTATGATGTAGGTGTTGTTGTGTATAATGTAGCTATGTTTTAAGCGTATGTGTGCATGTGTGTATACAATTGTATGTGTGTGTATGTGTGTATGCATGTATGTATGTGTGCTTGTGTGCATTTATGTGTATGTATGTGGGTATGTGTGTGTAGGTATGCACAAGCCAGGGGTCAGGGAGGTGTGCCTTCTTCTGTCATTTCTACATTTTCTTGAGATGGGATCTAACCACTTTGGTTAGAACAGCTAGTGATTAAACTCCAGGGATCCTCCTATTTCTGCCTCCCTCGTACTAGAATTACAGACATGAACCAACCACATGCAAACAGACTCCAAACTCACAATTTAAACAATTTCAATCTAAATCCCAAATAATTAAATCTTAAGAGATCAAAATTCCAAAATTAGAAATCTGGGAAAACTTTTTTTTTAATTCACGCCAAGACATTTACTTACATTTTAAAGGGGTGTTTACTTAAAGTGCATAAAAGAAGCATATCAAAGAAAAGTGCATATCAAAGAAGCTACTTTATCCCATAAAGTAAGTAATTGCATACATATTTGCATACACAAGCACTAGGGTACACTAATGAAAGTCACACTGATGTAGTTTCATCAGCAGCATGAACTGGAAAGCAGTATAACAAACAAATGTTCACCTTGCCTGAGTGTCTGTGCTGACAACCTACTGTGCATGGAAACATGGGAAATAAAGGACATAATCAAAGTAGAAGGTCCCTACTGAGAACAGACCATCTAGGAGGCTCCTTCATATCTTTGCAGGTTTTCAAATCCTTTCCTGAGTCTGAAGTCCTAGTTCTAGTAGCTTCCTATGGGCTAGGATTAAGGCTTTTCATAGACTTTTATGGCCCTGCTACCTTCCAGACTCCTTGCCCACTGTTTTTTCCCACGGGTGAAAGAAGCAGCAGTTACACTAAACCTGCCAGTACATATGATTGGATATGATTCCCTAGTATGGAATAGAGTAGACAGGAGCCCATGGGGAAACACAGGCAGCTCATAACTCCTTCTTTACCCCATCATATTGGTTCTGATCAAGTCTCATTTGTTCTACCAATGACAGGAATATGATTAAGGTCCTGATGATTCTCTAACCTTCTTGAAAGATAAGAACTGGCAGGGCCTAACCTGTGCTTGGACAGATAGATTCTTAGGTTATGGGCGCTCTAAAAATTGGAACATTTTGAGTTGAGTTCTTTAGACTATCATCACTCCCAAGGAATAGTCTGAATATCTTGTATTCCACAGTATAAAAGTACTCTCTTATGTTTATTACAGGATGTGTTCAGATCTCTCATTCTCTACTATGAATCTAAGTCCCCCTGTTTCTCTTTCTTCAGTTGACATCTCATTCTGTCCCCTGTCAGCACAATGTGATGAAGTGACCAGCCCAGGCCAACCCTGAGGACTGAGTCTGTTGCCCATACCTGTATATCTTTCCTGTCTCACCTGTAACATAGGGGGATCTGGGACTTCTTCATCCCTTGTGGAACTTTAGGATTCCATGAGCAGCTTTTTACTTCTCTATTGAAAATAGATGTAGATATAGCTTTTTTTGGTTTTATACCTTCTGAATATAATATTTTGTTGGTGTTATTAAAAGAGGAAGATTCGTAAATTTGAAAGGAAATAAAACATTAAAACTAACACAAACACCATAAACCTCAGAAATTCACTGAGTCTATTGTGCGTGGGTCAGGAGAGGCTAGAGAGCAGACTGCTGCTGGAATTTGTCAGTAATGCATTTTTATGGGCTTGGATGTAGTCATCTCCTCTACACTTGATCTACAATAGAATGAGACAGATTTGAAATGTCATGCCACGTGAGTTATATGTATTGTCTTAAACATTGACGAAACTGCCTAGGGAATGACTAGGATTTCACTATGTGCCCTTTCCTCCATTGGAATGGCAATGTAAATTCTGTGCCATTGTATGTTGAAAGTGTGTAATTTGCTTTATGCTTTTGAATTTATAGTGGGTTACTAATAAGATATTGTGTCAAGTCTCAGAAGAGACTTTGGACATGGGAATTTTAAACTATATCAAGACTGTGATCGTCTATAGAGACTTTTGAAATTAAACTAAATGCATTTTGCAATATGATATGGCCACAAGGCTATGGGCTCCATAGAATGTGGTTTGAATAAGAATGGCCACAAATGATGAACTATTTGAATATTCATGTTTAGATGTTAGTACTTGATAGGATTCTTCACCTAAGTAATAGATTGAATTGAGCCCAATTAAAGTATAAAGGCAGGTTTATGGGAAGCAGTTCTCAGGTGGGTTCACTGGATTCACAGGAAGAGGTCAGATGGGTTCACTGGGTACACAGGAGGAGTTCAGTGAAGTCTCATAGCTTGGTCAGGTGTTGGCATTGCATACTTTTAATTCTAGCGCTTGGGAAATAGAGCTGGGTGGATCTCCAAGTACATAGCTATCTTCCTCTACAGACAAAGTTCCAAGATAGCCAGGGCTACAAGGAAAATTCCTATCTTGAATAGAAGATGGAATAGAAAGAGGAGGATGAGGAATAAGAGGAAGAGAAGACAGGAAAGAAAGAAGGAAGAATAAAAAAGAAGAAGAACAAGAAGAGCAAGAAGGAGTAGATGGAAGAGGAGAAGAGAAAAGAAGAGAAGAAAAAGAATTATCACGGATTTGGGGATAGGGGGTACTGCTGGGAGTTTAATAATAAAGACATAGAGATATCTGTATACTATAAGTTGTTAGCCTTTTTTCTGGGGGCAGTTTCCTGAGCTACTGATCCCAGCTCAACCCTACTCCCCTGCCTCCTCCTCTCTAACATTTAGCTCTCAGTCTGCCTCCCTGTTCTGCTACTCCCGCAGCTTCAGCTTCCAGCTCTTTTTATTGTGGCACAGCAATGGCCAACAAGGAAAGACATACACAAATGTGCAGTAAATGGTATTCACATGTTGGTGGCAACCAACTACTGTCTAATTGTACTTAAAGTCCACTCATCAGCAGGAAAGTCATACTTTGTACTGGAAACCTAGTCAGCTTCCTAGGGCTAGACAGGTCATGGACCTTAGTAAAGAATCTACTGTGACCCATTGCTTAACCTTACTGCTTTCTAAATCCTTATACCCACAGATATGTGTAGCTATGACTGTTCATCAAAGAAGCCTCTTTTTACAGCAAATGAAGACTATTAGTTAGGGTTTCCAATGCTATGAAGAGACATCATGACCAAGGTGAATCATATAAAACACAACATTTAACTAAGGCTAGCTTACAAGTTCAGAGATTCAGTCCACTGTCATGGTAGGAAGCATAGCAGAATCCAGAGAAATACGGTGTCTGAGAGTTCTACATCTTGTTCTGAATGCAAACCAAAGCTGTCTCATGGGAAGCTAGAAGGAGAGTCTCAAAGCCAGCCACACAGTGATATAGTTCCTCCAGCAAGGCCACACTACTCTAACAAGGCCAGTCCCTGAACCAAGAACATTCAAACGATGACAGAGATCATCACAGAAATACCACAATTGCACATAGAATAGAAATCAACTGATCACAGGGATCTCAGCTCCAATGGATACATTTACATCAGAGCTCCTGTCCCTATGGTTCAGCAAGCATTTATAAGGAGGTGAAAAGATTGTAAGAGCCAGAATACCAGGTGGTCTATTCTGAAAAGGTCTCCACTAGAAATGGCTTCATAAACAAGACAGGAATGGGGACAATATCAACAAGTGAGGGGGAAATTTGTGTGGGTTCCCACCACTAGAAAAAGAATTATGGGAAGCTGATAACTGTTGAAGGAAGAAGAATTAGAGCCTCCCATGAATAAATCCACTCATTGGTTTTCCACTGCAGGGTGGTCAGCACGGAAACTATATATACAAAAAAAAAAAAACAAAAAGAGACTCAGCAGATTTTATATATATTGTGTATAAACATACATACATACTTACACATATAAATACATATGTATGCATGTAACTATAATAATCATATAAAAAATAATTATCAAGTTGATCTCTATCTTGAAATCTGTCACCTTCTATGATACTCACACCTGATCAAGCCAGAATGGTGCCTGTGGCTTGTGCTCACAGTCTGGCATCATGGTAGATAGACTAGTTGTTTTTCTGATGTCTCAGCTAAGGTTCTGTGGCCCCAACCTAATTGAACACTTTTACTGTGATTTCTCACTCACGATGGTTCTGGCTTGCTCAGATACTGGACTTGTCCAGGTAACTACTTTTGTTCTCTTTGTGTCTTTTGTTCTGATTGTCCCCTTTGCGCTAGTTCCAATCTTCTATGCTCAGATTGTGGTGACTGTGCTGAGAGTTCCATCTGGGACCAGAAGGACCAAGACCTCCACATGTTCTTCTCACATAGCTGTGGTGTCCCACATTCTACGGAACACTCATGGTCTTGTACACTGTGCCCTCTGCTGTCCATTCCCAGCTCCTCTCCAGGGTAATTGCCCTGCTCTACACAGTGGTCACCCCCATCTTCAACTCTGTCATCTATACCTTGAGGACCAGAAGGTCCAGCACCCACTAAGAAGGTTTCTCTACTGCAAATCAACTGAAATGTGACCTAAGATAGAGGGTAGTCAAGATTTCTGTTTAACTGTCAGTGTCTTGATTGAAAAGTCACCCACAATGGGCTGCAGATAGAGTTATTATATTCTTTCTCAGAATTCCACTTTAGGTCTTAAGAGCTTTGCCCAGGGGAAGATGATAGTTAAACAATTTTCAGATGTTGGTTTAAAAGATTATGTAAATTACTGTGAGTTGTTTACTGCATACAACACAAATAGTGCTCAGGTTTGATAATCACACAGTGAAGACATGTACTTGATTGCTACTCTGTAACCCATTGCTGTATGTGGCACTTGTGTCAATGATTAATGAAAAGAAAATTATAGAAACAAGACACCAACACAAACACATATCTAGAACAGTGTTCATGTATGTTGCTGCAGTATGACATTTGAACAGCTCTTTCCTATTGTGTGTATTTGGTTTGAACATGCAAATTTAATGGTGGAACTTGTAATTTTATTTTCCACAAAATGATTTATCATAAGTAATTTTATAAATATACACACAATAACAACAATAATAAATTATTTTAAAAGGAATACTGCAGTATACTCTCCATTAAAGGATAGAATAAAATTATATTCTTTCTCATCCTGCTCTTATTGACCTGGGTTATTGTCAGACTCACCAGCTTCCTGACTTCTTACTTGTGATTTAACTTCTGTGGACACTAAAGCTCCCTTTAACATGATTTGTCGGTGGTATCTAGATTCAGCTGGAGAAAGATATTTTAAAAAGATAGGAATACTTTAATTCACTAGATCTCCAGAACAGGAGATGCAATAAAACCTTTAAGGCTATCAGGGGCTGTTGTTATTAAACAACTGGTAAAAATTCTTAAAATTATCACATGATTGCAGTGATTGCAGTGGATATTCCTGCATCAGGAGTAAGAGTATAAGAGGAAAAATTAACGAATAACAAACCCAACATAGTACTCTTCCAATAAATTACTTTATTTGGTACTTGTCTTGTTGCTGTGACAAAACACATGACAAGCAATTTAAGAATGAAAGTTTCATTTTATTCATGGTTTGAAGAATACAATACATCAGAATGAGAAAAGCAAGGCAGGAGGGTGGGGTGAAGGGTTACATTGTATCTGTGGTCAACAATCTAAAACAGATGAATAATGATAATAAGCTAGGTTTGTAATCTTTCCATTATCAGTCTAGGATAATTCTATGGAACAGATGGTGCTATACACATTCAAATAGATCTTTCTATCCCAGTGAAATCTCTCCAGAGATACCTTCACAGAAATGCCCAAAGTATTGTGTTCAGGGAGATTCTAAATCCAGTCAAGTTAACAATGAAGATTAGCCAGAGCCATCATGTAATTTTCACTTGATCCATGGTGTTAACTGACTCACTTTGCATGTGTGGTAGTGATGCAGATTGTGATCATTCCTGAATGATGATCCTTAGTCCTGAGACTTCTCAATGTTCAGAATCCTTCTCAATGAACTCTTAACATCCTTATTTCTCAGACTATAAATGAAGGGGTTCAGAGTGGGAGTTACCAGAGTATACATGACAGCAGCTACCACCTCCCCAGAGGAGTGAGAACTAGATGGGGGCTTCAGGTAGGTGGCAAAGACAGTACTGTAGAAAAGGAGAACTACAGAGAGGTGGGAACTACATGTGGCCAAGGCTTTCCTTTTCCCCTGTGCTGATGGAACCCTAGCCACAGCATAAAAAATACAACCATAAGAACTTACAATGCAGAGAAGTGCACTGATTCCTAAAACTGCTGACAAAGCTATCAACAAGAACCTATTGAAGAGAGTATCAGAGCAAGACAGCCGTAAGAGAGGCCTAGAATCACAGAAAAAATGAGGAATCTCTTGATTGGAATGAAAAGATAGTTGAGAGAGGAACAAGGTATAGACCAGAGATGCACAATGAGCTACTCCCCAGGACCCACAGGCCAGAACCCCACATCTACAAGGAGTCATGAGAAGTGGATACCGAAGTGGGTGGCAGATAGCAGCATAGCGGTCAATTGCCATGACTGCTAGAAGCAAGTTATCCATGTCTGCAAAAACACCAAACAAGCACATCTGAGTCAGGCATCCAAAGAATGAGATAGATCCATCTCCAGTCCATAATGCCTCTAGCATTTTAGGGGCTGTGGTAGTGATGAAACAAAGGTCCACGAGTGAGAGCTGACTAAGGAAGAAATACATGGGTATGTGGAGGTGGACATCAGCACCAATAGCTAACAGAAGTAGCAGGTTCCCCAAAAATCCAAGCAAGTAGAGACATAGGAAGAGGCTAAAGAGGGGCTGCCATTTCTCTGGGTCACTAGACAGTCCCAAGAGGATAAAACTAGGAGCCTGACTGCAGTTCATTATGGGTCTTGTATTTCAAACAGAAATTGGTATGAAGACAGTTCTTTCACTGAAGTCAACAATTGGCATCAACCCAGACCGACCCCTTGGCAATGGGTCTCCCTCATGGCATAAATTGAGCAATGGAAACTAGAATAGTAAAGGGCGTGACAAGACTTCAAGTTTATTAAAAATGTCTCCCTAGGGAGACAAAAGACAATTTGTTGAGTGTTTTTCTGGAATTCTCTAGGTGAAAGCTATGCTATTTAACCATTGTGTTACTTGATTGAATAACCCCTTTCCTGTGAATCTGTTTGACTGTGATTCCTTTGAAGGCAGAGACTCTATCTTAGTATGTAGCTTCCTGCTTTTCTCACCATTGGATTTCAATGAATATTCCAGTTCATTCATAGAGTCACCCCTCAGGTTGCAGATCCAGCAGACAAAGTACAGTACTGCTGTTTTACTGAGTGACTTATTGTGACCACTGTTTCCTCAAATAATGTGTTGTCCACAGTGCTGTGATGAGACTTCCTTCAAATAATAAAATCATGTTACTTCTTTGCTTAGAAAAATTTACTTGGTAACCAAAATTTGTATGAAACCTTATAAGTCCTTGAGTTTATAAGGTATTTTGACCTGGGGATGCCTCACCATCTCAATCATGCCTCACTGTCCATAATCAATGAGTTTTGGGCAGGCAACATTCACATTTCTCAGTATGAATTTTCTTAGTCAGCTTCTGTTGCTAGCATAATATTACAAAGTAATTAATGAAAAAAGATTCATTTTGGATCAAAGGTCAAGTAAAAGATAAAAGAACACCCCCACCCCCCGGACTTTGAGAAAGCAGAGCACAACATTTAGAACAATGTGGGAAGTGTGTGTTTGTGACTTCTGGTAACTTTGCTTAAGCCACTAGTGTGTAATCATTGTGTTTTTACCTAATCCAAAGACAACCAAAAGTTCCACCACAGTCAGACTCAGTTTCCCCCATCTCACTACCTCACTGAGCTGTGATATGACTGAGAGATAATACATGATTTCAAACAGGAGGGTTTATCTGTGCAACTCAGTTTCTTTCCTAGAAAGTTTTATGCTTCCTTGATTGGCAGATCTGCCTTGCACCATCATAGATTACCACATTTGTGCTATCCAGTATGTTACCATATATATTTTGTTTAAATATTTAGTAAAGTTTTAAGTTAGCATCTGCTTCCTTCGCAAGGAATTGAGACATAGTAGGAGAAAGCAAAGCAGAATCTAATTTTCTTCTTCAAGTAATGCCTAGTGCTTGACATTACAAAAAAAGTCAAATAAGAAGTGGGCACTTCTTGCATTGTACCTTCTGTGGTTCACATTAATATTTCAGGATAGAACCACATTTCCTCCAAACAATGTCCTACTGGTGTGAATTGAACACATGATGCATCCATGTCCTTCATTCTCACATATGTAAACAATGTTATAACATTATTCTCCACAAAATCTTCCTCATTTCAGCCCCCTTTTCACCTTTTCTTACCTTACTGGACATTTTCCCATCAATTCAATCAAAGTTCATTGCATCAAGAGAATAGCTGGATAGATTCATTGTACTCTAATGACTATAATTCAAGCTGCAAACATTTCAGTTTTGCCTTGACTCTTTTGGTCAAATACCTCTAGTGTTTCTTATATCCCATTAATTACATATATTGTTCTGTGCCTGGTTATTGGGAACTCATAGGTGTGCCTCTGCCCACCTGTCCCAGCCCTAGCTAGGCAGTCTTATCTTTGTGGCTGGTCACCCAAAGTTTTTCTAGTTCTTGCTCCAGATATTATGCACTCTTGTTAACATTAATCACCATAGATCTTTTCACCTCGGTAACTTCATCTTTAGTCAAATTTGACAGGGCTGCAAAACTATGTTATAATTTTATCTTCTTGTCCACTTTTAAACTGTTATTGAATACTTTACCTTTTATTATCTTACATCTTCTTAAATTAAAACACAGGATGATCTGGTGCTTAGGTTGATATTGTCTGAATGAGTTTTCTGGTTTCTGTGACAAAATTTTTTTCTTCTTGGTTAAATGTGAATTTCCTGAGGGTAGAGGCCATAATTTCTGTTTTTTAAAAAAGGTCACAGAATAGATGAATTGTATAATGATTGAAACTGGTCTTCAGAATAAGATGTTACTCTGGAGGTTCCCGCCCTAGGGGCTGGTCAAGGACAGTCAGAATTAGAAAAACAAGACTTTTTTCTGAGGAAAATAATGGCTTTGAAAACCCACAAAGGAAATGAAAGAATATCTTAAGAGTGTGGAGAAAAATATATGATGTACTAGTAATATGTAGCCTGACAGAGAGGGTGCTCCAACACTTTGTCCAATCTCTCTCTCTCTCTCTCTCTCTCTCTCTCTCTCTCTCTCTCTCTCT
>NW_021620120.1:771318-797247 GCF_004785775.1 Grammomys surdaster | reverse complement strand
CTCTCTCTCTCTCTCTCTCTCTCTCTCTCTCTCTCTCTCTCTCTCTCCTTCTTTTATTATGATTTCCCTTCTTTTCACACCTCAGCAGTATTTTTCTTCATTGTACACTCTGCTTAACTATGTTTTTATTCTTTCTTTTATGAGAAGAATGGGTTAACAATGGAGATCTAGGTAGGAGTCCATTGTGTTACTATGAAGGACAGGGCTCTACTACTACCAGAAGATAAGAAATGTAATCTTCTTCATCAACTGCTTGCCAAAAGTTATGTTATTTATATATTTAACGTGAAGAAATTAATCAAAGCTTATTGTTGGGTGGTATAACTTAGAGATTTGTGTTTGGGGCTAGAAAGGTAGCACAGTACTTAAGAGTGTTGCTGTTTTTCCAGAAAATCTGAGTTTGGCTCCCCACATCCAAGTCAGGTGACACACAAGCACCTGAAACTCTAAGCCCTTTTTTGGTCTCTGTGGGCACTGACACACTTGTGCACATACAAATACAAATATACACACATGTACTTTACAATCAAATATCATTGAAAAAAGAACAAAAAGCAAGTCTTCCAGTATACAAGAAAATTGAAATAACTCCCTGTATCTGATCAGCACACCATGGATTGAAGCTAGATATCATCAACAACAAAAACAAAAGAGAACCTACAAGCTCTCTAAACAACTCTCCCCTGAATGAAAAATGGCTCTAGGCAGAAATAAGGAAATTAAAGACTTTCTAGAATTTAATGAAAAATGAATACACAGCATTTCCAAACATATGGGACACAATGAAAGTGGTGGTAAGAGGAAAGTTGACGTTATTAAGTGCCTACATAAAATAACTGGAATGATCTCATAGCAATTTGACAGCCCACCTGAAAGCTCTAAAACAAGAAATCTCTAATCATGATCAAGAGAAGTAGACAGTGGAAGATTGGGAGGAAAGATCTGATGCATGAGAAGGGATGTAGGACACCAGGAGAAAATGACCCACTGAATCAAATAAGTAGGGTTTATATGAGCTCACAGTGACTGAATCAGCAAGCACAGGACCTGCATGGGTCTGAATCATATCCTCAGTGTGGATGTTATGGTTGTTAGCTTGGTGGTTGGTGGGAGTCCTAAAAGAACGAGCAGCAAGTGCATTGCTGATGCTTTTGCCTATACTTGATACTCTTTTCTGCCTAATGGATTGCCTTGCCCTACCTCTATATGAGGGGTTTTGCCTTGTCTTTTTGGATCTTGTTTTGTTGTGTGTGGTTGCTGTATCTTGGAGGGCTGCCTCTTTTTGAAGGGAAATTGAGAAGGAATAGATCTGGTAGAAGAGGGGTGTGGTGGGGGGAAGAGATGGGAAAACTGACAGGAGGAGAAACTGAGGTCAGGATGCATTGTATGAGAGAAGAATCTATTTTCAATAAAAACAAATGTGGTACATATATATAATAAGAGTTTAATCACTGATTAAGAATACTTACATAAAATTTTTCAAGTAAGTGAATCGTCCTGAAAAATAATTGTATTAAATGAAGTGATACAAACTCAGAACAGAAGAACCCTCACATTCTCTCTCAAATGCAAATTCTATATTGTAACATACATACATACATACATACATACATACATACATATTTGAAATGGTGTAAATGTATATAAAGCCTTAAATATTATAAAAGAGACCAAAGGAGAATGAGGAGAGGGAGAGGGAGAGGGAGAGGGAGAGGGAGAGGGAGAGGGAGAGGGAGAGGGAGAGGGAGAGGGAGAGGGAGAGGGAGAGGGAGAGGGAGAGAGAGAGGGAAAGGGAGAGGGAGCCTGTCTTTGTGGTGCATTAGGAACACACGTTCTTCCCACAAACTATGTGGGGAGTTAAATCCCCACACATGAGGAGATTGTATAATTTTAGTTGTTTGGAGTTGTCTTTTCATACTGTACAGTAAAGAGCATATGAAATGCTCAGAAGTAAATTTTTTTAAAAAAATCTGAATCATGTTACACTAACTGAAAATGACAAGCTATATTTCAAAGGCAGAAGATGCATATAGTTTGACTACAGTGTCCTTTTTTCCTTTAATTTTTCATGTACATGTTTAACTTCTAGATGCTCACATGTAGTTCTGCCAATGGAAAATGTTTCAGGATATGGAGACATGAGTTTTAAGGAATATGTTTCTAAATGAGAATGAGAACTTCAAAGTTTCACAAAGCTGACACTCACCTGGAGATGCTGTTAAGCCACAGGTGTCACACTCCACTCCAGAAGTTCTGACTGAAGAGACTGGGGTGAGAGATGAGAATTTGTGTTTCTAACAACTGATGCTGCAATTAACAGCACGGAATTAAAAAAATATGCAGTGTCCTGTCAATCATACTTGCAATATCACTCTTCCATCTTTGTACTAAGAATTGGGAGGTTATTTTCATACAATGTTACATCTATTCTCACACTGTTTCCTAGAGATGATACTTCCCACCATCAGCCAATGACATGGCTGTCATGCTATCAATCCCTATGTTAAATATTCTAAATGATATTGCAATCATCTGAAACATATCACTGCTATTGTATTCATCTCAAACCAATTCATCTATAAAATATATAGATCTTATTGGAACTCAGAGAAACTGAGACTCAGTACTGAGATTATCTGAAAACTACTTAAGCATCTGAGGTCGCATGTAAAGACTTAAGTGCAGATAGGCTACATAGCAATATGTGATGATTACTTGGCATCTAGAGCTATTGCCTCATTTTCCTATTTCTTATGATATATTTATTCAAAAGCTCCTGTCTCAATGCCTAGTTGCCTTCTAATCCAAAAGTATTAATTCCATGCTTTCTTGAACCCTCTTAAAGCAAGCATTTATGCTTTTATTTCACAGAATAACTCTCATCAATGTTAGGTTTATATTTCAGCCCTTAAGTTATAATTTGATTTTTTAAAAAGACAGCTCAATTTAAAAATCCTTAGTTTTTACTTCAAACCCTTTATTTATCTGACTTTCAAGATACCTACAAGATTCTCCTGGTTTCTGTTGACCTCTCTGACTCATCCTCAGTCTCTTAATCTATCTCCCCTGCTGTTTTAAATTTCTTTAAAGTCATCTTCTGTACTTCTTTTCTATTTCCAGTTTCATGCTTCAAATATTTGTAAAGAAATCACTCTAAGTTTTCAATTTTGGATATTTTTCCTCGAACATAGATGTGTGTGTGTGTGTGTGTGTGTGTGTGTGTGTGTGTGTGTTATGCATATATATAATACATAACATTTCTGCATAGAACTATTTTTACTGTGAAACATATTTTCTTCTATGTGAGATTATTTACATTCAACTTTAGAAACTAACATACAAATGGAATGATGTCCTATATTACATGTTCTATGTTCCACTATGAAATACGTGCTCATACTCCATAAAAACCACATTTCACACTTACCTTCTGACTTCTCTGATGTCCACTCATGAGTGATAAACTTAGAAACATCCACTTTGCCCAATGGTCTTAGACCTACAAGCATCCTGACCTTTGCAGTCATTGCTGAGAGCATATATAAGAGTACAAATGATGGAGTCTGGAAGTCTAGACTGAATTACCTCTCTTGGGATCAGAAAAGGTTTGCCTACAGAAAAAAATCTTTCTTGACCTTGGAGACTCAGTTCCCAAAGTTACTTATTAGTGGAAAACATGTAGTAACTTTCCATTGACAATTTTTCCTGAAGAGTATTTGAAGAATAAAATCACTAAACAACTCTACATTCTGGGCATAATTCAGACGTGAAAGCAGAGAGATATTTACAGCTCATGGTCTATTTCTAGTCACTGATCTACCTTCTTAACTAAGGAAAACTTGAATAGTGTATATGAGCCCATAATATTTCCTGGCTTCTAATTAGACCCACTCTAACTGATGTATGAATTTTAAATTGCACTTTTCTAAATATGTATAGATTCAAACATATAACCTATTCAT
Organism: Grammomys surdaster; assembly: GCF_004785775.1. Lineage (NCBI taxonomy): Eukaryota > Metazoa > Chordata > Mammalia > Rodentia > Muridae > Grammomys > Grammomys surdaster. The sequence continues at coordinate 793,285 of NW_021620120.1, read as the reverse complement.
TAATCATCTACCATAAGATTCTGACAGCACTGCAAACTTAATTCTATCTAAATAAGAATTCCTGTTTCATTCTCCTATTTCTCATTCAAGTTTTACTATACTTGAAGATGATTTTCACAACTCATAAATAGCTCTACAAGTACCATTTATTGAAATAAGCTAGGAAACATTTAACAACTTGAGACTACCGAGACAATGTTTGTAATTAGTAAAAGTCCATTTTTCACTCTAATAAAGATGTCCAGAGGTTGGTAATATATAGAAGAGCTGAACCATTCCCAAGATGATGAGAGAATAATATTTCTGTGTCTCTGGGCATCTTCTAGAACTGTGAAGTTACAATAATTATCTTATTTCTTCCCTCCTCTTAGTATCATGACTGAATTCAAGAACCAAATGGCCTTATCAGATTAACAAGAAGAAAATGTGTAAATGTTTTCTAATGTATGACATACAAGGCAACCTAGAGAAACAATAAACCATAAAAGGTTATGAAGTTGAAATTTCAACAGTTTTACAGTCAGTTATTCTAAGAATAGATTGACATTTGTCTCCTTCAACAAAGCATACAACCATTGGAGATTTTTTAATTAGAGTATATATTTTTTTTCAAATCTTTGCGATTCTTACACCATACCAAAGTTGGGTGGAATTAAAATGGTCAGTCATGTTAGACCCTCATTGCTATCATAAGTGACTGGTAGAAAAAACAATGTTCCTAATGAATTTACTAGTAACTATAAAATACATGTGGAGTCTTAGAATGATATTATTTCATTCATGTCCAAGCAACATTGCTCTTAAAACCCATCTGGGATTACTGTTACCTCTGTCTAGTGCTCTAAGTACTCCAATGCTTCCCATGTTATTTGAAAGTAAAACAACTCCATCCAAAGCAGATTGGGGATACATGCCCCTCTCCCATATCCAACAGCCTGACTCTCCCAGGAAGTCAGCCTTAACAAGGGACACAGATTGCCTGTCTTCCAGAAGGTCTGCCACAACCAGGGATATAGGTGAGAAATGTCCTCAATACCTGCCCCAGTTGGGACCACCACAGATCCCAGTTTATGCAGGACCTATCAGCTCTGCTACAGTCCTGTCTTCCTTCTGGTCTGCAACTCCACCTGGGGCAGATGTGGCACACCTGCCCCTCTCCCATTCTCACAGTCTGCCTGTCTCCCAGGAGGTTTGCCATAACCATGGACACAGATGAAACCCCTACCTCAATCATATGGTTGGATATGATTCCTGGTATGGAATAGAATAGACAGAAGTCCATGTGGGAACACAGGCAGCTCACAACTCCTTCTTTATGCCATCATGATGGTTCTGATCAAGTGACATTTGTTTTACCACAGACAGGAACATAATTGAGGCTCTGATGATTTTCTCACTGTCTATAAAGATAAGAACTTGCAGGGCCAAACCTGTGGCATGTGCTTGGTCAGATAGAGTTCTACGTAATGGTGACTCTAAGGGTTGGAACATTTTGAGTTGAGAACTTTAGATTATCACCACTCCCAAGGAATAGTCTGAATATCTTCTATTCCCCAGTATAAAAGCACTGCCTTGTTTGAGACTGAGTCTTATAGGAGGTGTTCAGATATCTCCTTCTTTACTATGAATCCAACTCTCCTAGTTTCTCTTTCTATAATTGGCATCTCATGCTGTCTCCTGTCAGCACAGTGTGGCAAAGTGAGCAGCTCAGACCAACCCTCAGGACTGTCTATTCCCCATACCTGTGTCTCCTCCCTCTCTCACCTGTATCACATGGGGATCTGGGACTTCTTTATCCCTTGTGAAACTTTAGGTTTCTAGGAGCAGCTTTTTACTTCACTGTTGAAAATTAGAATTCAGATATAGCTTTATCTTTTTTTTTTTTTTTTACCTTTTGGATATAAGGTGTGGTTTGTGTCATTTAAAGAGAAAGATTTGTAAATTTGAAAGGAAATAAAACATGAAAATTTACAAATTCAGTGTCTAATGCACTGAGTCTGTTGTAGGTGTGTCAGGAGATAGCTAGAGAGCAGACTGTGTCTGGAATTTGTCAGTCCTGGCTACATTTTTCATGGGCTTTTATGAAGTCATCTCCTCTCCCTTGACCATCAAGGGTAGAAAGAGATTTGGACCATGGCATCGTGTGAGTTATGTATATGTAATGTCCTGAGCATTGATGGAACTGCATAGGGAATAACTAAAATGAGAAAGGGAACAAAAATTGAGCCCTGGGAACTAACGGTTTTGTATTGGCAGTTATCTGAATTACTGTGATGGATTATATTCCCTTTTGTATGTATTTCTTTTTACTTCAGTAGTTTTAATGCTTCAAGTTTTCAAGTAAGTAATTTCCTTTTTAGTTTTGATATTACAGGGGTTTGCAAATAAGATTGCCTCAAGTCTCAGAAGAAACTTTGGACTTGGTCATTTTAAACTGGTTTAAGACTCTGATACACTATGAAGATTTTTGAAAATAGACTAAATGCATTTTGCATTGTGATATGGCCACAAGAATATGGGCTCCATGGAGTGGAATGTGGTGGTTTCAATCAGGATGAACTACAAATGCTCAAATATTTGAATATTGGTCCCCAGATGGTAGAACTTGATAGGTTTCTTCACCTATAATAAATTGAATTGAGCCAAATTAAAGTATAAAGGCAGGTTTATTGGGAGCAACTCTCAGATGGGTTCACTGAATTCACAGGAGGAGGCCTCTGAAGTCTAATAGCTGGAATGGGTTAGGGGCTTTTTGTAGGGAAGGGGAGGAAGGCAATGATATGATGGTGATGTACTAGGGTAATTGCCTTATTAGATCAGGATTTTGTGCCATGCAAGGTGGACTTAGGTCTAGTTGAACTTGGAATCTGGAGCTAGGAGCTGGCTTTGTCCAGTGTTCTGCAAGGGCTTTTGCAAGCATGGGCTCTTGGTCAAAAGAGAAAAGAGGGGACCCCTTGGCCTTGTCCTAAAAACCTCCAGCTTATCATTGCTATTTGAGGATGGTGGTGGTATTGCATACCTTTAATCCCAGCACTCAGGAGGCAGAGGCAGGCAGGCCTCTTAGTTCTAGGCCATCCTGGTCTGTAGTGTAAGTCCTAAAACAGCCAGGACTACACAAAGCAACCCTATCCTGAGAAGGAGAAGGAGGAGGAGGACAAGGAGGAGGACAAGGAGGAGGGGGAGGGAGAGGGAGAGGGAGAGGGAGAGGGAGAAGATCACTACCTTGTTGGACGAGGTGTGTCACATCACTGCGGGTAGGTTTTGAAATGCTTGAAAGTCCATCCATCCACTGGCATTAGAGCACACTTCTTCAGGATTGTAACATATACAGAAGACCAGATGAGACATTCAGCCTCCAGCATCCTGTACTGTGTGTGCATTTGTGTGTGTGTAAGGGGAGTACTGATGGGGTTTAATACTAAAAACATGGAGACATCTGTATGATGTAGGTATTAGCCTTTTTCCTGGGAGCAGTCTCCTGAGCTAGTCACCACATTTAGACTCTTCTCCCCTGCCATCTCCTGTCAACCACGTAGCTCTCAGTCTACATCCCTGCTCTGCTCTTCCTCAGAGCCAGCCCCCATTTCTTTTTATTATTCCATGAAAGGGACCTTCAGTGTGTCAATTTCTGAATACCAAAACTTCTTATCTGATCTAGGGGTAATTTTGAAAACCCATCACCTAAGCAATTCTCAGCCAATCTCAAACCTCTTCATCTACACACCTTTGCATCAGGGTCACATTGGCCAGTTTACTACCTTCTTGCTGCCCACTATTTTCTGGATTCATATAGGCTTGTAAGCTACTGTCTCCAGGAAGTTTCCTTACCTTGATTCCCACAGCCTCTATCTGAAAACCTGAGTCTGAGTTTCTTTTGATCTGGTCTCAGACTTCCTGTGCTTCCCTCCCACTATCACTTATCACATTTTAACTAAAACTTTTAGTAAGCTAAGAAAACTGTACATTCAGATGGTTATTTGAATGACGTATTCTAAAAACTGGAGGCAAAAAAGCTACCCAGTGTGGTGCTGTGTATATGTATGTGGAATATAGAGGAAGACATTGTCTAGGCATTTTGAAGTTCATGGGTCAGTCGAATTAATACAATGAAAATGACTTTCCTACCAAAAGCATTTCACAGGCTCAATGTAATCACAAATCAAATAGCCAATAAAATATTTTACAGAAATAGAAAAAAGAAATTTTAGTATTAGTATGGAACTAGAAAATCCCACCTGACAAACAGCCAAAGATTGTTTGATAAAGCCTCAATAAATCATATATACGCATACACATATATACATACACATACATGAGCACATACATATATGTAGAAGTTAAGCCACTTGGGGTGACAATGCTCCCCACAAGAATCACAAACTAACAGATCTCTAGTACTAGTCATGAGAAATCTCCTTGCAAATGATTAGTCAAGATATTCTCAGTGACTCCCAAAAGCATATAGATTAATGATGTAGCCCTTGGTTGCCTTTCAGCAATTGAAGGTAAGCCCCTCTTGCTGAAGACACCACACCCTCAGTACACAGGACTCTGGTGATTCAAGTTGGATCTAAGATGAAAACCTCTCTCCTTCAGTCTGTCTTCCATGGTTCCAGAAAATGCTACACATGCTGCCAATAAAGGGAAGCAACTAAACAGTTCTGCCCACCTGAAACACTTATAAAGCATAGCAATGCTCAACGTGGAAAGGCACTCACATGCTGGTGGTAACCAACTGCTGTCTAGTTGGACTTAATGTCCACTCATCAGGAGGGAAGTTACAACTTGTACTAGAAACCTAGCCAGCTGATCAGGGCTAGTGAGGTCATAGACCTTAGTAAAGAATCTACTGTGGCCACTTTGCTGACCAACATAATTCCTTGCTACTTTATCCTTATACACATAGATAAGGGAAGCTACTTTCCTACATCAAAGAAAACTCGTTTAAAAGTAAATGAAGACTTAGTTAGGGTTTCCATTGCTGTGAAGAGACACCATATCCATGGCGACTTTTGCAAAGGATAACATTTAATTGGGACTGGCTTACAGGTTCAGCAGCTCAGTTCATTATCATCATGAAGGGAAACATGACAGCATCCAGACAAGCATGGCACTGGATGAGCTGAGAGTTCTAAATCTTGTTCTGAACGCAAATAGGAGCTGTCTCATGGGCAGCTAGTAGGAGAGTCTCAAAGCCCACTCCCACAGTGAAACAGTTATTCCATATAAGCCACTCCTACTCCAACAAGGCCACACCTCCTAAGAGGGCCACTCCCTGCGCCAAGCATATTCTAACCACCACAGAGACCATCACAGAAAAACACAACTGAACAAAGAATAGAAATCAACTGATCACAGGGATCCCAGCTCGAATGCATACATCTATGTCACAATTTCTGCCTCTATGGTTCTGAGAACATCTCAGAAGGAGGTTAAAAGATTGTAAGAGGCAGAAAAGTGTCCCCTAGAAATGGATCCACAAACAAGACAGGAACAATGGCAATATCAACATGCAAGGGGGAAATTTGTGTGGGGTCCCACGCCTAGACAAGGAACTTAGACAGCTGATAACTTCTGGGCAAAGAAGAATTAGAGTCTCCTATGAATAAATCCACTCATTGTTTTTCCAATGCAGCGTGGTCAACCCTGAAATCAAAAAATGGATTCAGCAGATTATATATATATATATATATATATATATATATATATGTGTGTGTGTGTGTGTGTGTGTGTGTGTGTGTATAAACACATACAGATGTACATACAGACATATAGACAAACATAGTTAACAATAGCAATCAAAGAAAAAATGTTTATCAAGTTGAGAGTCGAGAAGGAATCTGGGAGGAAGATGGAAAAAGTCAGTAGAGAAAGAAACCCATAAAGTAGGTAAAAGCCTGACTATATTTGCTAGCTGCTTGCTCCAGTTCTTCATCCATGGCTTGGTGGATACAAGTGAGTATTTCCTGCTGGCTGTGATTGCATATGATCACTACCTTGCAATGTGTTACCCCCTAAAATACTCACCCCAATGGATCCCCAGTAGTGCCTATGGCTGAGGCTCACAGTCTGGCATAATGGCAGATGGACTAGTTGTTGTTCTGATGGCTCAGCTGAGGTTCTGTGGCCCCAACCTAATTGAACACTTTTACTGTGATTTCTTACCCATGATGGTCTTGGCTTGCTTAAATACTGGACTTGTCCAGGTAACTACTTTGTTCTCTTTGTGTCTTCCTGATTGTCCTCATTGGGCTGGTTCTGATCTTCGATGCTCAGATTGTGGTGACTGTGCTGAGAGTTCCTTCTGGGACCAGAAGGACCAAGGTCTTCTCCACATGCTCCTCTCACCTGGCTATAGTGTCCACATTCGACGGAACACTCATGGTCTTGTACATTGTTTCCTCTGCTGTCCACTCCCAGCACCTCTCCAAGGTCATTGCCCTGCTATAAACAGTGGTCACCCCCATCTTCAACCCTGTCATCTATACCTTGAGGAACCAGAAGGTTGCAGCAGGCACTAAGAAGGCTTCTCTACTGCAAACCAACTGAAATGTGACCTAAGAAGGAAGGCAGTGAAGAATTTTTTTTATTGGACAATCACTGTCTTGATTGAAAAGTCTCCCATAATGGGATGGAGGTGAATAACTATGCTCTTTCTTAAATTCTGCTTTAGGTTTTAAAAACTATGCCCAGGGGAAAGATGATAGTTAAACAATTTTTCATGTTAGTTTAAGAGATATAACTGACTGAGTTGTTTACTGAATATACCATAAGTAATGCTCTGAATTGATTATCACACAGTGAAGACATGTACTGGATTGTCACTCTGTAGCCTGATGCTGTATATAGCACTGCTGCTAATGACTAATATAAAATAATTATAGAAATGAAACACCAATACAAACACAAATCTGGAACAATGTTCATTAATTTTATTGTAGTATGACATTTAAAGAGTTCTTTCCTATTCTGTATACTTGGTTTGAGCACGCAAACTTGATGATGCAACTTGCAATAGCTTTCCCACAAAATGATATGTCATAAGTAAGTTTACACATATATACACACACAATAGCAACAATAATACATTATTTTAAAAGGAATCCTATTCTATACTCTCCATTAAAAGAGAGAATAAAATTATATTTTTTCTCTTCTTGTTCTTATTGACCTGTGTTACTGTCAGACTCACCAATCTCCTAACCTCTTACTTGTGATTTAACTTCTGGGAACATTAAACTACATTTAGCATGATTTATCAGTGGCATCTAAATTCAGCAGAAGTAAAGATATAGAAAAAGATAGAAATACATAAATTTACTAGATCTACAGAAAAGGAGAGACTGTAAAACCAATAAGGATATCAGGGGGCTGTTGTTACTAAACCACTGGTAGGAAATCCAACAATTATATAAAGATTATAGAGATTGCTATGGATATTCATGCATCAGGAATATGAATATAAGAAGAAAAATTAAAGAATATCTAATCGAACATAGTATGACTTCCAACAGATCATTGTACTTTTTTACCTGTTACTTTGGCAAAATTCCTGAGAAGCAACTTAAGAATAAGAGTTTTATTTTATTCATAGTTTGAAGAATATAATACATCAGGATGAGAAAAGCACAACAGGCAGATGGTGTCACAAGTCACATTACATGTCTGTTCAACAAGCAAAAAACAGATGAATAATGACAGTAAGTTTGGTTTTTTTTTTCTTTTTCCGATTATCAGAACAGGATGATTCTATGGAATGGATGATCCCACCCAAATTCACAATGGATCTTTCCTCCTCAGTGACATCTCTACAGAGGCATGCTCACAGAAATGCCCAAAGTAGTGTGTTCAGGGTGATTCCAAATCCAATCAAGTAAACACTGAAGATTACTCATAAGCATCATGAAATTCTCCCATAAGCCATGGTGTTAACTGACTCATTTTGCATGTGTCATAGAGATGTGAGTTGTGATCCTTCCTGAATGATGATTCTTAGTCCTGAAACTTTTCCATGTTCAGGATCCTTCTCAATGAACTCTTAACATCCTTATTTCTCAGACTATAAATGAAGGGGTTCAGAGTGGGAGTTACCAGAGTATACATGACAGCAGCTACCACCTCCCCAGAGGAGTGAGAACTAGATGGGGGCTTCAGGTAGGTCGCAAAGACCGCGCTGTAGAAAAGGAGGACTACAGAGAGATGGGAACTGCATGTGGCCAAGGCTTTCCTTTTCCCCTGTGCTGATGGAACCCTAGCCACAGCATGAAAAATACAACCATAAGAACTTACGATGCAGAGAATTGCACTGATTCCCAAAACTCCAGACAAAGCCATCATCAGGCCCTCATTGAGGTGAGTGTCTGAGCAGGAAAGCAATAAGAGAGGCCTAGAATCACAGAAAAAATGAGGTATCCTTCGATTGGTATGAAAATATAACTGAGAGAGCAATAAGGTATAGAACAGAGACACACCGTGAGCTACTCCCCATGACCCAGTGGCCAAAACTTCACATCTACAAGGAGTCATGAGAAGTGGATAGAGCAGAGGGTGACAGATAGCAGCATAGCGGTCAATTGCCATGACTGCTAGAAGCAGGTTATCCATGTCTGCAAAAACAGCAAAGAAGTAAAACTGAGTCAGACATCCAGAGAATGAGATAGATCCATCTCCAGTCCACAGAGCCTCCAGTGTTTTAGGGGCTGTGGTGGTGATGAAGCAAAGATCCACGAGTGAGAGCTGACTGAGGAAAAAATACATGGGTGTGTGGAGGTGGACATCAGCACCAATAGCTAACAGAAGTAACAGGTTCCCTAAAAGTCCCAGCAAGTAGAGAAGAAGGAAGATGCTAAAGAGGAGTTGCCGTTTCTCTGGGTCACTAGACAGTCCCAAGAGGATAAAACTAGGAGCCTGACTGCAGTTCATTATGGGTCTTGTTTTTCAGGAAGAAATTGGTATGAAGACAATTCTTTCATTGCAGTCAACAATTGGCATCAACCCAGACCTGGTCCTTTGGCAATGGGTCTCCCTCATGGCATAAATTGAGCAATGGAAACTAGAATAGCAAAGGGAGGAACAAGACTTCAAGTTCATTAAAAATGTCTCCCTAGGGAGACAAAGAGAATTTGTTGAGTGTTTTTCTAGAATTCTCTAGGTGATAGCTATGCTATTTAACCTTGATTGAATAATCTCTTTCCTGTAAATCTGTTTGACTGTAATTCCTTTGAAGGCAGAGGCTATATTTTAGTATGTATGTAGCTTCCTGCTTTGCTCAAAGTTGGATTACAATAAATATTCCAGTCCATCCATAGAGTCACCCCTCTGGTTGCAGATCCAGCAGACAAAGTACAGTGCTGCTGTTTTACTGGGTGACTTACTGTACTGTTGCCTCAACTAATGGATTGCTCTCAGTGCTTCCAAGGGAGTTCCTTCAAAAAAATAAAATCATGTTACTTCTTTGTTTAAAAGAAGTTACTTGGAAACCAAAATTTGTATGAAATCTTTTAAGTCCTTGAGTTTATAAGGCTCTAGTATTATGACCTGGGGATGCCTCATCAACCCAATCATGCCTCACTGTCCATATTCACTGAATTTTTGACAGACAACATTCACATTTCTTAGCACAAATTTTCTGTCTTAGTCAGTTTCTGTTGCCAGCATTATATTACAAACTAATTAATGAAAAAAGATTCATTTTGATCAATGGTCAAGTAAAAGATAGAAGAATCCCTCTTGATAAAATCTGAGACAACAGAGAACAACACACAGGATGATATGGGAATTATGTGTCTGTGATTTCTGGTAACTCTTAAGCCACTAGTGTCTAATCATTGTGTATTCACCTAATCCAAAAGAAAACCAAAAGTTCCACCATAGTCAGACTCAGTTTCCCTAATCTCAATACCTCAATGATCTGTGGCATAACTCTGAGAGATAATACATACATACATATATACATATATATACGTATATATGTATATATATGTATATATATACATATATACGTATATATATATATATACATATATATATGTGTCTAGATATTTAGTAAGGTTTTAAGTTAGTATTTGCCTCCTTCACAAGGAGATGAAACATTCATATAGAGCAGAGCAGAATCTGATTTTCCTCTTCAAAGTATGCCTAGTGCTTGGCATTTAAAAAACAGCAAATACTTGTTAGTAAATGGATAATTGCCTAGCAGAGATTGAAGTCAGAAGTAGGCGCTGCATTGTCCCCTTCTGTGGTTCATTTTAGTATTTCAGGAAAGAAACATCTTTCCTCCAGGCATTGTCCTTCTAGTGTGACTTGAACACACTGGTACATCCATGTCTTTCATTTCCAAATATGTAAACAATATTATACCAAAGGAGAGCCTACAAGCTCATGGAAACTGAACAACTCTATGCTGAATGGAAAATGGGTGAAGACAGAAATAAAGAAAAGAAAGACTTTCTACAATTCAATGTAAATGAATACACAGCACATCCAACCTTATGGGACACAATGAAAGTGTTGCTAAGAGGAAAGTTCACTTCATTAAGTGCTTGCATAAAATAATTAGAGCAATCCCATACTAGAAACTTGACAGCCCACCTAAAAGTTCTAGAACAAGAAATCTCAAATCATACCCAAGAGAATTAGTGGAAGAGGGAGAGGAAAGATTTGAGGAGTGAGAGGGCATATAGGACACCAGGAGAACATGGCCCACTGAATCATCTAAGTGATTATACGAGCTCACAGGGAGTGAACATCAAGCACAGGACCTTCATGGTTCTCTACCACATCCTCCACACATATGTTATGGCTGTTAGCTTGGTGGTTTTGTGGGATTCCTAATAATGGGAGCAGGTGTGTCTCTGATGTTTTTGCCTGCTCTTGGGACATTTTTCTCATAATGGATTGCCTAGTCCAACATCTATATGAGGGGTTTTGCCTTGTCTTTTTGTATCTTGTTTTGTAGTGTATAGTTGTTTTTATCTTGGAGGCCTATTCCTTTCTGAGGGGAAACTGAAAAGGATTGGATCTTGTGGGAAAAGGGTGTAGTGGGGGAACATGGGAAAGGAAAGCTGAAGGGAGAAAAAACTGAGGTCAGGATGTATTGTACAAGAGAAGAATCTATTTTCAATAAAAAAATATAGCACATGTACACAATAAGATTTTAATTACTGATAAAGAATAATGAGATAAAATTTTCAAGGAAGTGAATGGACTTGAAAGTAATTGTATTAAATGAAATGATACAAACTCAGAAAAGCAAAATTTTCATATGCAGATTCTAGATTGTAATGTACATATGTATGTGTTTGAATAGGGGACCAAAGGAGGGTGTGTGTGTGAGAGGCTGGGGGGAGGGAGAGAGAGAGAAAAAGAGATATAGAATCTGTGGTGTATTAGGAATACACACTATTCCCACAAACTATGCGGGGAGTTAAATCCCCACATGTGAGGAGATTTTACAACTTTAATTGTAGTTTCATACTGTACAGAAAAGAACATATAATAACCTCACAAGTAAACTTCAAAAAAACCAGCTGGGTCATGTTACCCTAAATGTAGGTATGACACAATATCCTTTTTTCCTTTTCTTTTTTCATTTACATGTTTGTTAATTTCTAGATGCTAACATGTGTAGTTGTGCCAATGGACAAATGGTTTAGAATGAGGAGACATGAGATTTTAGGAATAAGATTTTAAATCAGAATGAGAACTTCAACGTTTCACAAAGCTGACACTCACCTGGAGATGCTGTTAAGTCGCAGAAGTTGAACTCCACCCCAGCGGTTCTGACTTAAGAGACTGGGGTGAGATATGAGAATCTGTGTTTCAAACAACTGATGCTGCAACTAGCAGCAATGAACTTTAAAAAAATGCAGTGTTCTGTCAATCATACATGTAACATCACTCTTCCATCTTTGTACTAAGAACTGGGAGGTTATTTTCACACAAGATTACATCTACTCTCACGCTCTTTCCTAGAGACAATCCTTCCTACCATCAGCCAATGATATGCCTCTCATGTTGTCAATCCCCATGTTAAATATTCTAAATGATAATGTAATCATCTGAAACTGGTCACTGCTATTGTATTCATCTCAAACCTATTTATCTATAAAATATATAGATCCCATTGGACCTCTGAGAAACTGAGACTCAGTACTGAGGTTATCTGAAAACTATTTTAGCATTTGTGGTTGCATCTAAAAACTTAGCTTCAGATGGGCTACATAGTAATATGTGATGTTCCCTTGACTTTTAGAGATATTGTCTTACGTTTCTATTTCTTATGATGCATTTATCCAAAAGTTCCTATCTCAATCCCTAGTTACTTTCTAATCCAATAGTTTTGATTCCATGCTTTCTTGAACCCTCTTAGAGCAAGCACTTATGCTTGTATTTCAAAAAATAACTCTCATCAATGTCAGGTTTATATTTCCATACTTTAGTTATAATTTTATTTTTCAAAAAGATGGCTCAATTTAAAATCCTTAGTTTTTACTTCAAACCCTGTATTTGTCTGACTTTCAAGGTAGCTACAATACTCTCCCGGTTTCCAGTGATCTCTGACCCATCCTCAGTCCCCTAATCTGTTTTCTCCTCCTGTTTGAAATACTTTTAAACTTATCTTTTGTACCTCTCTTCTAGTTCCAGTTTCATGCTTCAAATATCTGTAAACAAATCACTCTAAGTTTTCAATTCTGGACTTTTTTTCCTCAAACATATGTGTATGTGTGTGTGATATATGAATATATATATACTATATGATATCATTTCTTCATAGACACATTTTACTGTGAAATATATTGTCTTTTATATGGGATTACTTACATGCAACTTTAGAAACTAACATATAAATGGAAAAAATATTCTAGACTACATCTTCTGTGTTCCAGTATGAAATATGACCTAATACTCCATAAAGTAGCATATTTCACACTTACCTTCTGACTTCCCTAATGTCCACTAATGAGTAATGAACTTAGAAACATCTACTTTGTCCAATGGTCTTAGACCTACATGCATCCTGCCCTTTGCATTCATTGCTGTGACTATATATAAGAGTAGAAATGATGCAGTCTGGAAGTCTATCCTGTATTACCTCTCTTGGGATCAGAAAAGGTTTGCCTACAGAAAACAGTTCTTTCTTGACCTTGGAGATTCAGTTCCCAAAGTGATTCATTAGTGACAAATCTGTAATAACTTTCCATTGAGAATTTGCCCATAGATATATGTGAAAAATAAAATCACTAATCAGCTATAAAATATTAACCATAATTCAGATATGAAAACAGAAAAATATTTACAACTCATGACCTATATCTAGTCATTGATTTACATTCTTAACTAAGGAAAACATGAATAGAGTACATGTGGCCATAATATTTCTTGGTCTCTAAAAAGAACCACTCTAACTGATGTAAGACTTTTAAATTGCTCTATTATAAATATAGATTCAAACATGTGTCATACTCATTAATCATCTACCCTTAGATTCTGATAGCATTTGAACCTAATTCTATCTAAATCAAAACTCTTGTTCCATTCTCCTAATTATTTTTCATTCAATTTTTTACCATATTTGCTGATCAGTATCACAGTTCATGAATAGCTCTACAGCATACCATTCATTGAAGTCTGCTTGGAATTATATTTAACTATTTGGGACCACCAAGACAATATTAAAATTATTTAAAAAATCTATATTTCTCTCTAATAAAGATGTCCAGAGGTTGGTAATATAAAGATCTGGTGCACTCTCAAAATCATGAGAGAATAAAGTTTTTGTGTCTTCTTGGTACATATAGGCACCTGCTAGAACTGTGAAGTTCCAGTAATTACCCTATTTCTTCAGTTCTTTTAGAAAAATGACAGAGTTTAAGAATCAAATTGATCTTCAGTGTGTAAGCAGGGATCCCCCTGACATCTCCTCCCTTCTCTAAGTATAGAAGGGCTGTGGCAATTCTAATCTTACGAAGGTGGGGATAGAGGCCTGACCGCCAGTAATTGAAGGGGACCTTGTAATGGCTCCAGTCCCCCTGTCATTGTTCAGTGAGGCATGAGGGCCATACTCTTTCTGATGTCTTTTTCCTAGAGAGGGGATACTTTTGACATCAACCCCTATGCAGTCAGGCTTGTCCTTCAAGGAACCCAGAGAGATACTTTTAACTTTTATTTATATTCCCTTGCAGTGCTTAGCCTCGCAGCCTAAGCAGGAATTCAGATCGCCAATCAGAGGGGGTTCTGGGTGGCTCCTCTCTGCTTGGTCTAGGGGCAGAAGTCCCCTTTTAGGTTGGGTGGAGATGGGTTTTGGGAACACCCTAAAATCAACCATAGGCCTAAAATCAGCAATAGGCCTGTCATACATGTATACTAACACCAAGTCTTGGGTCTCTGTGGAAAAACATTGAAACAGATGGCTCTAAGCTATTGTAAACAGGCAGCTTTTGTGGAAATTTACCAGCCTGAGTAGTCATAGACCTTGTAAATAGGTAACCTTGGCAGATAATACCAACTTAGATAAGGACAAGTGAATCATAGGCAGAGTCATAGTGACCTGTCCCCTGAATCTTCATCCAGCCGATAGATACCCTGTTCTGAAAGGTATCTGTATTCCCCCTGAACATCCATGCTCCAGTGCCATCCCCTTCCCCATGTCCTAACCCCTGTGTGAATGAGTATAAATTACGATTTGAAACAAATAAATAAATTATTTTTAAAAAGTTAAATAGAGTGCTAGGGAAATGACTCAGCAGGTAATGGACCTGAGTTCAATCCCCCCAGGATGCACATAAAAGCCAGATGTGTAGCCCAAATGTCTATAATCATACAAGGCTGAGATGGGAGACTCTCAGGAAGATGGCAAGCCATCTAGCTTGGTGTGTACAGTGTAAAAACAACAAAAAGACTATACCTCAAACAAAATACATACTAGCCCAAACCTAATGTTGTCCTCAGATCTCTACTCTTAGATTGTGATGTTACTAATGTACCTTTACATATGCATACACACAGATTTTTAAAACTAAAATAAAAATAGTCAGTATAATTAACAGTTCTTGCAAAATTGTTGCTTTGAGAGTGAAGCTGTTAAAAAACAAGAGACGGAACTTGTGAACCCAGAATTACCAGAGCTGATCTGTACCCAAAGATTGAATGTATACTTTGGTATGCACTTTGTGACTAAGTTCTCTAGAGGAGTGTTTTTCCTTCTGGTTTTGAGATTCATATCAATTGCTTATAAAAGGCAAGTTATTTGCAAGTTAACCTTGACCCTGAGGGAGACACTGACCCTTAACCATTTTTTGTACCAATAAAGCTGAAAAGGACCAGCCTGTTCTTATCGAGATGCTCATGAAGATGAAAAAAAAAAAAGAATCAAATTGATCATATTAACAGGAAGATAAATGAATAAATTTTATCTAATTTTTGGCATAGGAGGCATCCTAGGGAAACAATGATCCATGGAAACTATGCGGCAGAGACTTAGATATTAGCTTCAGAGAAGGAGGGGAATGAACAATGCATAAGCTACTGAATTATATAATTTAAAACATTGGAAGCCAGGCCATTCCAAGGTCTTTTCAGAGACTCTGATGAAAGGACAAGGGAACACTAGTTACTGCCCAAAGACAGAAGTGGCAAGGTCCAATCTGAATTGTGGTCATGACTAACGGAGTTAAAGTTCCAGTTTTTCTGGAAACCTGATATTTTCTCCCTAGAAGAGCTGTGATTATCAGCCCCAAAGCTGCTGTGTGCTCCTTTGTGATATTTCTGATACATCCTGAATTTTCCTTGTGCAACATTGCTTAATTATTTTTTTTGGGCTGTTGGATACATGTTTTAATAAGGATATATGTATGAAATTGAATATATATACACGTATAGTTATATTTTTTCTTTTTTTTTTTTATTGGATGTTTTATTTACATTTCATATGTTGTCCCCTTACCCCATCCCCCACCCACCCAGGAACCCCCAATCCCCTCACACCTCCTCCTTCTTCTTTGTGGATGTAACCTCTATCTACCCCCCCACTCCCACCTCCCCACCCTCAAAACTCCCACCCCCTGGGGCGTCCAGCCTTCATGAGGTCAAGGATCTCATCTTCCATCTGTGCCCAGCAGGGCCCTCCACTCTTATATATTCAGCTAAGGCCCTGGATCCCTCCATAAGTGCTCCCAGGCTGGTGGTTTAGACCCTGGGAGCTGTGGTTGGTTGGTATTGTTGCTCTCCTCATGGGGCCACAAATCCTTTCAGCTCCTTCAGTCTTCACTCTAACTCCTCCATTGAGAACCCCATGATCACTTCAATGGCTAGTTGTGAGCATCTGCCTCTGAATATGTCAGACTCTTGAAGACCTCTGAGGAGACATCCATATCAGGCTCTTATCAGCATGCACTTCCTGACTTCCACATCAGCATCTACCTTTGGTGACTGCACATGGGATGGATACTCAGGTGGAAAGGTCTTCAGACGGCCCCTCCTTCAGTTTTTGTCCCTCGCTTTGTCTCCATATTTGCTCCCTTGAGTATTTTGTTGCTCCTTCTAAGAAGGACTGAATCACCCCCACTTGGTCTTCATTCTTTATGGACTTCATGTGGCCTGTGAGTTGCATCTTGGGCATTTTAAGGTTCTGGGCTAATATCCAATAATCAGTGAGTGAATACCATGTGTGTTCTTTTGTGATTGGCTTACCTCACTCAGTATGATAATTTCTAGTTCCATCCATTTACCTAGGAACCTCTCAAATTCATTGTTTTTAATAGCTGAGTAATACTCCATTGTGTAAATATACCACATTTTTTTAATCCATTCCTCAGTTGAAGGACATCTGGGTTCCTTCCAGCTCCTGGCTATTATAAATAAGGCTGCTATGAACATAGTTGAGCATATGTCCTTATTATATGTTCGAGCACCTTCTGGGTATATGCCTAGGAGTGGTATAGCTGGATCCTCAGGTAATGCTATGTCCAATTTTCTGAGGAACCGCCACACTGATTTCCAAAGTGGTTGCACCATCTTGCAGTCCCACCAACAATGGAGGAGTGTTCCTCTTTCTCCACACCTTCGCCAGCATCTACTATCACCTGAGTTTTTAATCTTAGCCATTCTGACTGGTGTGAGATGGAATCTCAGGGTTGTTTTGATTTGCATTTCCCTGACGACTAAGGATGCCGAGCATTTCTTTAGGTGTTTCTCGGCCATTCGAGTTTCTTCTGTTGAAAACTCTTTGTTAAGCTCTATACCCCATTTTTTAATAGGGTAATTTGGTTGCCTGGAGTCTAATTTCTTGAGTTCTTTGTATATATTGGATATTAGCCCTCTATCAGATGAAGGATTGGTAAAGATCTTTTCCCAATTTGTTGGTTGTCGTTTTGTCCTATTGACAGTGTCCTTTGCCTTACAGAAACTTTGCAATTTTATGAAGTCCCATTTGTCAATTCTCGATCTTAGAGCATATGCCATTGGAGTTCTGTTCAGGAACTTTTCCCCTGTGCCCAAGTGTTCGAGGCTTTTCCCCACCTTCTCTTCTATTAGTTTCAGTGTATCTGGTTATATGTGGAGGTCCTTTATCCACTTAGATTTGAGCTTTGTACAAGGGGATAAGAATGGATCAATTTTCATTCTTCTACATGTTGTCCTCCAGTTGAACCAGCACCATTTGTTGAAAATGCTGTCCTTTTTCCACTGGACAGTTTTAGCTCCTTTGTCAAAGATCAAGTGACCATAGGAGTGTGGGTTCATTTCTGGGTCTTCAATTCTATTCCATTGATCTTCCTGCCTGTCTCTGTACCAATACCAGGTAGTTTTTATCACTATTGCTCTGTAGTACAGCTTGAGGTCAGGGATGGTGATTCCTCCCGAAGTTCTTTTATTGTTGAGAATAGTTTTCGCTATCCTAGGTTTTTTGTTATTCCATATGAATTTGAGAATTTCCTTTTCTAACTCTGTGAAGAATTGAGTTGGGATTTTAATGGGGATTGCATTGAATCTGTAGATTGCTTTTGGCAAGATGGCCATTTTTATTATGTTAATCCTGCCAATCCATGAGCATGGGAGATCTTTCCATCTTCTGAGATCTTCAATTTCTTTCTTCAGAGACTTGAAGTTCTTGTCATACAGGTCTTTCACTTGCTTGGTTAGATTCACACCAAGGTATTTTATATTATTTGCAACTATTGTGAAGGGTGTCATTTCCCTAATTTCTTTTTCAGTCTGTTTATCTTTCATGTAGAGGAAGGCTACTGATTTGTTTGAGTTGATTTTATAACCAGCCACTTTGCTGAAGTTGTTTATCAGGTTTAGGAGTTCTCTGGTGGAAGTTTGGGGGTCACTTAAGTATACTATCATATCATCTGCAAATAGCGATATTTTGACTTCTTCCTTTCCTATTTGTATCCCTTTGACTTCTTTTTGTTGTCTAATTGCTCTGGCTAAGACTTCCAGTACTATATTGAATAGGTAGGGGGAGAGTGGGCAGCCTTGTCTAGTCCCTGATCTTAGTGGGATTGCTTCAAGTTTCTCTCCATTTAGCTTGATGTTGGCTACTGGTTTGCTGTAAATTGCTTTTACTATGTTTAGGTAGGGGCCTTGAATTCCTGATCTTTCCAAGACTTTTATCATGAAGGGATGTTGAATTTTGTCAAATGCTTTCTCAGCATCTAGTGAGATAATCATATGGTTTTTTTCTTTAAGTTTGTTTATATAGTGGATTACATTGATGGATTTCCGAATATTGAACCATCCCTGCATTCCTGGGATAAAACCTACTTGATCATGATGGATGATTGTTTTGATGTGGTCTTGGATTCGGTTTGCTAGAATTTTATTGAGTATTTTTGCATCGATGTTCATAAGGGAGATTGGTCTGAAGTTCTCTTTCTTTGTTGGGTCCTTGTGGGGTTTGGGAATGAGTGTAATTGTAGCTTCATAGAACGAATTGGGTAGTGTTCCTTCTGTCTCTATTTTGTGGAATAGTTTGAAGAGAATTGGTATTAGGTCTTCCTTGAAGGTCTGATAGAATTCAGCACTAAAACCATCTGGTCCTGGGCTTTTTTTAGTGGGGAGACTTTTAATGACTGCTGCTATTTCCTGAGGGGTTATGGGACTATTTAGATGGTTTATCTGCTCCTGGTTTAATTTTGGTACCTGGTATCTGTCTAGGAAATTGTCCATTTCATCCAGGTTTTCCAGTTTTGTTGAGTATAGGCCTTTGTAGTAGGATCTGATGATTTTTTTAATTTCTTCCGTTTCTGTTGTTATGTCTCCCTTTTCAGTTCTGATTTTATTAATTTGGATACTCTCTCTGTGCCCTCTGGTTAATCTGGCTAACGGTTTATCTATCTTGTTGATTTTCTCAAAGAACCAACTCCTGGTTTTATTGATATTTTGTATTGTTCTTTCAGTTTCTATTTGGTTGATTTCAGCCCTGAGTTTGATTATTTCCTGCCTTCTACTCCTCCTGGGTGTATTTGCTTCTTTTTGTTCTAGGGCTTTTAGTTGTGCAGTCAACTTGTTAGTGTGTGCTCTTTCCAGTTTCTTTTTGTAGGCACTTAGAGCTATGAGTTTTCCTCTTAGCACTGCCTTCATGGAGTCCCACAAGTTTTGGTATGATGTGTCCTCATTTTCATTGAAATCTAAAAAGTCTTTAATTTCTTTCTTTATTTCTTCCTTGACCAAGTCATCATTGAGTAGAGAGTTGTTCAGTTTCCATGTGCACATGGGTTTTCCATTGGTTTTGTCATTATTAAAGACCAGTCTTATTCCATGGTGATCTGATAAGAGGCAAGGGATTATTTCAATCTTTTTGTATCTGTAGAGGCTTGTTTTGTGACCAATTATATGGTCTATTTTGGAGAAGGTACCATGAGGTGCTGAGAAAAAGGTATATTCTTTTGTTTTAGGATGAAACGTTCTATAGATGTCTGTTAAGTCCATTCGGTTCATAACTTCTGTTAATGTCAAAGTGTCTCGGTTTAGTTTCTGTTTCCATGATCTGTCCATTGCTGAGAGTGGGGTGTTGAAATCCCCCAGTATTATTGTGTGAGGTGTAATGTGTGTTTTGAGCTTTAGTAAAGTTTCTTTTATGTATGTAGGTGCCCTTGCATTTGGGGCATAGATGTTCAGAATTGAGAGTTCACCTTGGTAGCTTTTTCCTTTGATGAGTATGAAGTGTCCTTCCTTATCTTTTTTGATTAATTTTGGATGGAAGTCGATTTTATTTGATATTAGAATGGCTACTCCAGCTTGTTTCTTGGGACCATTGGCTTGGAAAATTGTTTTCCACCCTTTTATTCTGAGGTAGTGTCTGTCTTTGTCACTGAGGTGTGTTTCTTGTATGCAGCAAAATTCTGGGTCTTGTTTGTGTATCCAGTCTGCTAGTCTGCGTCTTTTTATTGGGGAATTGAGACCATTGATGTTAAGAGATATTAAGGAAAAATGATTGTGGCTTCCTGTTATTTTTGTTATTAGAGGTAAAGTTATGTTTGTATAGTTATCTTCTTTTGGGGTTGTTGGAAGATTACTTCCTTGCTTTTTCTAGGTTGTAGTTTCCCTCCTTGTGTTGGCGTTTTCCATCCATTATCGTTTGAAGTGCTGGGTTTGTGGGAAGATATTGTGCAAATTTGGTTTTGTCATGGAATATCTTGGTTTCACCATCTATATTGATTGAGAGTTTTGCTGGGTATAGTAATCTGGGCTGGCAATTGTGTTCTCTTAGGGTCTGTATGATGTCCGTCCAGGCTCTTCTGGCTTTTATAGTCTCTGGTGAGAAGTCTGGTGTAATTCTTATAGGTCTGCCTTTATATGTTACTTGACCTTTTTCCCTTACTGCTTTTAGTATTTTTTCTTTGTTTTGTGCATCTGATGTTTTGATTATTAAGTGACGGGAGGTATTTCTTTTCTGGTCTAGTCTATTTGGTGTTCTGTAGGCTTCTTGTATGTTTATGGGCATCTTGTTCTTTAGGTTAGGGAAATTTTCCTCAATGATTTTGTTGAAGATATTTACTGGCCCTTTAAGTTGGGAATCTTCATTCTCATCTATACCTATTATCCTTAGGTTTGGTCTTCTCATTGTGTCCTGGATTTCCTGGATGTTTTGAGTTAGGAGTTTTTTGCTTTTTTCATTTTCTTTGACAACTGTGTCAATATTTTCCACCGTATCTTCTGCATTTGAGATTCTCTCTTCTATCTCTTGTATTCGGTTGGTGATGCTTGCGTCTGTGACTCCTGATCTCTTTCTTAGGTTTTCTATCTCCATGGTTGTCTCCCTTTGAACTTTCTTTATTGTTTCTATTTCCAGTTTCAGATCCTGAATGTTTTTGTTTAATTCCTTCTTTGTGTTTTCTTGCATTTCTTTAAGGGATTTCTGTGATTCCTCTTTAAGGGCTTCTATCTGTTTACTTGTACTCTCCTGTATTTCTTTAAGGGAGTTACTTAATTCCTTCTTATAATCCTCTATCATCATCATGAGAAGTGATTTTAATTCTGAATCCTGCTTTTCAGGTGTGAAGGGGTGTTCAGGGCTTGCTATATTGGGAGAACTGGGCACTGATGATGCCAAGAAACTTTGGTTTCTGTTGCTTATGTTCTTGCGCTTGCCTTTCACCATCTGGGTAACTCTAGTGGTACCTGCCCTCTCTGTGTAAGATTGGAATCTGTATTTCCAGTTATCTTGCTTATTGCCGAGCTCCTCGGAGTCCAGAGGTCTCTGTGGTCTTATGCCCCTAATCTCCCGGGTGGAAGAACTCCTGGGACTCAGGCCACCTCTTGGATCTGGTAATCCTTCTGTTCTGAGTGCAGTGGCTCCTCGGCTGCTCTGAGTGCAGTGGGTTCTCGATGACTCAGGATTCAGTTTCAGCTGCTCTGAGTGCAGTGGCTCCTAGATGACTCAGGATTCAGTTTCTCCACAGGACAGGAGCAGACCTACTCTGTGTCTGCTCCAGTCCAAGGGACCAGGCAGGGGCCGAAGGGA
>NW_021620120.1:756195-771308 GCF_004785775.1 Grammomys surdaster | reverse complement strand
GGGCTTAGGGAGTGAGATGGAGTTCTTACCAGCTGCTCTGAGTGCAGCGGCTCCTGGATGACTCAGGATTCAGTTTCTCCACAGGACAGGAGCAGACCTACCAACATTGCTTAATTAGCATCTGGCTGACTTTGTCCCATTCTGTGGTAGCTTTCTACTGAATGTCCCATTTTTGCCTTGCCTGCTGTGTATAAAATGCTGTAATTTCTAATAAACTTATCTATCTTGAGCCATCAGCTCATGAAAAATCTCTCCATCTCAACTTCTTGTCTTCTCTATTTTTTCTTCTTTAGGAAACCATCAGTGAAGAAGGGGCTACTGGTGCAGGTCATAAAAGGCAAAAATTATCTTAACAGAATCTGGGAAGGACTCTTTATTTTTTTCAAGGACAAAGTGTGCCCATGACAGAGAAGATTTCACAACCATAATAAATCAATCTAAATACGATGTGCTATAACTCACTGTAGTTTCATATTCTGTATATATAGATAAGATAGGTAGTGAATCTTTGAGGAGATTAGATTTTCATGGTATGTACCTAGCTAAAACCAACATAATTAGTTTTAAATAATATAGCCTAATAAAAATTTGTTTACTTCTATCTGTCAGCCCTTTGAATATTCTGAAATCTTAAAACAATTCAACTGTCTAGTTCTTTCTTCTCTGCTGGCATTTGAATGCAGGATTCTTACTCTCATGCCCCTAGACAAATCTGTTAATATGATGCTGATAGAGGGATTACTGAGCCTGGAGAATATGACAGTAAGTTAGGTATCCTATGCAAGTTAAGAGAAAGAGATGGAGGAGGAGGAGGAGGAGGAGGAGGAAAAGAAGATGAAATAGAAAAGAGGAGAAGGAAGAAGGAGAGGAGGAGAAGAACAAGAAGAAATTCATAGTTTTTAAGGGTTCTGGACATTGTTTCTTGGTCCTGTCATTACATGCAAATATCGTAATAGGGGGAGAGTGATGGAAAAGGTTCTTACTTCATGGTCCATAAAGAACAGAAGAAGGTGAAAAGGAAGTTCAAGTGACTATCGAAGACATTTCTCTAGAAATAAACCTCCTCAAGCTATGTTCTACCTCCCAAAGTTTCTAGGACTCCACAGACAGTGTCATTATTGAAGATTAAGTATTCATGCAAGTCCAGACTGATTTGACTTAAATTTTTACTTGCTCAAAGGCACAAAAGTGCTACTTTTGTATTATTATGTGAGTGTGATATTTCATGGACTATGGTGGAGTGTTATATCTTAAAATGCTATTTGTTGTGTCTAGTTGACAAGGGATGGACTTGTGATGTCCATCTTGAGAAGTCTTACAGGTATCACCAGGGAGTGCAGAGTCACTCAGTACCTTGTCTGTCATCACCATGCTCAACCCACTAACAGTACCACACAGCTGCTCTTTCTCCTCCTTCCAGAGGTTGATCTGCTGTTGGCAAACTGCTGTCAACTTCCCTCTGCAGCATATTCTGCACTGCCAACGACATATAGCTTTATCTGTGAGTCTAAGCCACATCACAGATAGATTCCTTGGCTCACTCTGACTTTCACAGCTATCATTTAGTAAGCAGATAATCCAAAGGCCTCAAACAGAAATCCTTGAAGCTTAAAGAGTTAAAATGTAGGGGCTTTTGCCTATCTATCCAATTGGATGGATCTATCCATTTACAAGAATTATAATTTCCTTGACCATAAATGGGTCCAATGACAAGGGCTATGCCCCCAGCTACTTGAGAGGTTGACTAGGAGTCCAGTAAAATCAAAGCCTTTCTGAGCAATATTCAGTGCCAGGTCAGCCTGAAAAATTTTGTAAAGTTCTATCTCAGAAAAAAAAAGAAGAGGCCTAAAGTGTAGGCATCAAATGTATGAGATATTGTGCTCAATTCCCAGCACTACTTCTTAAAGTGAATTTATGGATCATATTATAGTATGTTAAACTAATTTGGCCTTATAGATAATTGGGCCTATTAATATACATCTATTCAAAATATGGGCAATCCATGGGTATATTTTTGAACACTTCTTCCATTGTGTGCCATGAGGAAGAGGAGGGAATATACAAGGGGGCTCATGAATCTCTCATTATTCCCAACACAAAAGCAGAGTTGCTGATCAATCTGGGCCACCAGACAAGGACTCAGGAGCCTTTTTCTTCTGGCAGCTCCAAGTAAGGACTGAAGCAGGATATAAGCATAAAACCTGAAAGCATCTGAGCCATGTTATAGTTCTACATATTACCAATCAGAACTCATTGATTAGAGACTTTCCCAAGTTTTCCGTCATTGTCAGTTATCATTGAGTGCAAGTAGTTTTGCCCAGACTTTCTTCCTTTTATTTAAATTAATCTATTTATTTTTTTCAAATCGTAATTTTACTTATTCACACATGGGTTATAAACACAAAAAGGCAGGACATGGGGAAGGGGATGACACTGGAGCATGAGTGTTCAGGGGGAATACAGATATCTTTCAGAACAGGGTATCAGCTGGGTGAGGGTTCAGGGGACAGGTCACTATGACTCTGCCTATGATTCACTTGTCCTTATCTAAGTTGGTATTATCTGCCAAGGTTACCTATTTACAAGGTCTATGACTACTCAGGCTGGTAAATTTCCACAAAAGCTGTCTGTTTACAATAGCTTATAGCCATCTGTTTTAATGTTTTTCCACTGAGACCCAAGACTTGGTGTTAGTATACATGTATGACAGGCCTATTGCTGATTTTAGGCCTATGGCTGGTTTTAGGCCTTCAATGTATAAGCAGGGCTGTCCCTGACATCTCCTCCCTTCTCTAAGTATAGAAGGGCTGTGGTGATTCTAATCTTGCGGAGGCAGGGATAGAGGCCTGAACTCCAGTGATTGAAGGGCTGCCCAGACTTTCAAATTCACTTGTTCTTTCCTTTGTTGGGGACATTTCATTTGGGATAATTATTGTTCCTTGGATAAGGAGTTGGTAACAGCTATGTTTGAGGGAACTATTGTTGCTTAAAGAGGGAGTTGGTCACCTTAGGTAAAATGGAGTCTGAAGTAAAAATGGCAGTACTTAATACAAATTCCTTTCATCTGCTCCCAGCAATTTGCATGCTTGGTTTTACATGCAAATGTATATGAAAAGATACCAAGTTGGATTCACCAATGATTATCTGCCAAATAAATTCAGAGTTAAAACTTTATAAGGTACACCTGGTTTGTTCCAATATCCATGTTATATACAGGTTACAAACGTAAATACAATTGAGCCACATTTTCTCATATATTTATTCTCTTATCTGGTCATCTTTGTTATACATATCATACACAGCTACAGAATCAACTAATTTCACACTTCAGTACTCACATTAATTGCTTGATTTTACTACTCAAAGTAACTTACTGGATTTCTTCAAGTCAAAGCTGTATCCTGATTTTTCTATTCAGAGTACCCCTCACTTCATTGTTCCTTAGAGTATAGATAAGCAGATTGAGTGCAGGAGTGACCACAGTATACATGACAGCAATGATCCTGTCCTTTTCCAGGGATCTCCCTGAATCAGGATTGATATAGATGAAGAGAACAGGAGCATGGAAAATAATGACAACCATGAAGTGAGAGGCACAAGTGGACAGTGCTTTGTGCAGCATGCTGCAGGAACGGGTCTTGAGAAAGAGATAGGTGACAATGTAGAAATAGGAGAGAAATGTCAGAAAGAAGAGGTCAATGGCAAATTTCCCTGTGAAAGTATTGAGCAGACACCTGTTGAGTTCAGTATCTCCACAGGCCAGCTCCAGTAATGGCTTAACATCACAGAAGAAATGATGGATATGGTTGGAACCACAAAAGTTCAATCGAGATGTCATTATGGAGTGAAGCAGAGCAGGAATAAAAGGAATGGCTCAGATGGTAACAGTCAACTGGATGCAGACCTAACTCTTCATGATGGAAGGGTAATGGAGTGGTCTGCAGATAGCCACAAAGCAGTCAAATGCCATGAAAGCCAGCAGTAGGGCCTCTGTGTTACCCAGGAGGTGAAAGAAATAAAGCTGAGTTATTCATCCCAAGAAGGAAATTGCTTTGCTTGTGGAGAAGACATTCTCTAGAATCTTTGGCACTGTTACAGTGGAGAAGCAGATATCTAGACATGCTAGGTTTCCCAGGAAGAAATACATAGGTGAGTAAAGTCTTGGATCTGAAATGACAATCATCAGGATGGCTCCATTCCCAGCCACATTGACAAAGTACATAGCAAGGACCGTGACAAAGAGAATAGGGTTCGGTTCTTGTATGTCTGTTACTCCCAAGAGGAGAAATTTGGTGACTAACTTTTGACTCAATAACACTTAAAAAGAAAAGATAGGATAGTTTTTGGAACACTAACCTTCTTGTCATTGTCTTTAAAGGCAATAATTTTCTTTTTTTTTTTTTTTTTTTGGTTTTTCGAGACAGGGTTTCTCTGTGCAGCCTTGCCTGTCCTGGAACTCACTCTGTAGACCAGGCTAGCCTTGAACTCTCAAACTCAGAAATCCGCCTGTCTCTGCCTCCCAAGTGCTGGGATTAGGCAATAATTTTCTTGACAACCCAAACACAGTTTGTGAGTAGTTTTCTACATCCCTGCAAAGGTCTGTTGTAGATCTTATGCATGCACTTATCAGACCAATATTAAGTCTAAATTTCTGTTTTGTGTTCCTATTCAAACATCTTTTTAATTTATTATAGGTTGTATTAATAATGTCTTTTTATTGGAGATCCAAAACAGGTATCATCCTACCATTTTTCTAGCTGTGAATATTTACATTTTGATCCAACTGTATTTTCATCTCTTTAGTTGTCTCTAACAAGAAACAGCTTTTAAAATATCCCACTAGGGAGACAGCCTCTGAAAAGTGAGAACACTCTTGAAGGGTTTTACCTTGAAGGAATTAGGCAGAAATAAACTTCTTTCAATCACAGAGTTAATGGAAAGTATAGACAGCTTTATCATAGCATAGCAACTCCACCTCATCTTAAGAATATATAACGTGTAGAAACATCTTTGCGCAACAATCTTATTCATGATTAAGACAGGTAATGTAAGAGACATGACCATATTAATCGTGAGAGTCTGACCTGATGTGTGCAAAACATTTTTCAGAGTTGTAGCAAATAATGAGCTTAGTGTCTTCCAATAATATGAACCATTAATAACTTTAGAAATAGATCCCTAAGATGTTTGTTGACAGTCTCAAAATGTACCCATCTCCTCCCTCAGGTTCATGAGTCCTGTGGTAATAATCGAACTGCCATCCAACACATTTTTTACATTATAAAATTGTACTTTATGACATTTCTTCCCCCTGACTATTCTTAGACCAAGAAAAGTTTTTCTAAGTCCCATATCCAAGAGTATTTAAATAAGAAAATCTCTGCTATGTGGACCCAGGAGTCTCTTCTCTCATTTCATCGGGAGGAACTAACATCTATGACTTTGGTCTCTCTGAAATCTTGGCTTCTCTGTTACCTATTTAAGCTCATTTTTCAAATACTGAGAAGGCTTACTTGCCTCTCTTCTAGCATCACTAATGGGATGTTGTTATCTTCCCCAAATTAGGCTGCCTTAAATGATCCTACACTTTCCAGGATGGTTCAGCTCTCCCCATTTTAGACTATTTTTTCTCTATAAAATTAATTCATAGCATTCTTCCCTATTAAATGAAGTGTTGTTTTCTCCTTTAAAATGAATAATTTATATTTTGCTTGTATAATCAAAAGTGAATTGTTTTTAATGAAAGTCAAAGCTTTTGAAGAATATGTTGATTGGAAAAGATTTCCTATTGAATTGTAAACTCAGAACTTACTAAAAGAAATGTAACTTTAAAGTTGCCTTGAGAGGCTGACCAGAAAACCAGCACACTCAAGGCCTTCCTATACAACAATGAGTTTCAGGACACCCTGGAAATTTTCAATAAACTCTATATCAAAAAAAAAAAAAAAGACCCAGAGAGATTGGTCAGTTGTAAAGCATAAGCATAGCATGTACCAGATAATGGATTGCATTCCCAGTTCTGCCTCTTAAAGTGATTTTATAGATCACATTATGGAATTTGAAACTAAGTGGCCTTATAGATAAGTGTACTGATTATTATCCATCTATTCAAAACAGGGGAAATTCAGTCATATTTTCTTATACTTAGTCCATTCTGTGTGCTATGAGGAAGAGAAGAGAATACACAAATGGACTAGTGAGATGACAAAACCTTTTATCAATCTCACCACATAAGCAGAGTCGCTGAGAGATCCTGGCCACCAGAAAAGAATTCAGGAGTCTTGTTTCTTGTGGCAGCTACAACTAGGGTATAAAGTAGGGCTCATAAGCACAAAACGTGCTAGCAGATGAGCCAAGGTTAGTACACATATGATTTAACCCAATCAGAACACAGGAATTAGGGACTACACAAAATGTTCCATCATTGTCAGCTGACAGTGAATGTAAGTGGGGTTTTCTCCAATCAATCAACTTTGTGTTATCAAATGTTGTTAGAGCCATTATATTTTGGATAATTATTGTTGCATAAAGGAGTGTTGGTAAAAAGTATGTTTTGGGAACTATTGTTGCTTAGAGAAAGAATTGGTCAGGTTAGGTAAAATAAAGTCTAAAGTCAAAATGGCAGTATGGAAGACAAGTTCTTTTTATCTGTTCCAAGAAATTTACATACTTGATTTTACATACAAACATATAAGAAAGGATACTAACTTGGTTTCATGAATGCTTATCTCTCAAACTCAGAGTTGGAATTTTATAGGAAGTACCTGGCTTGTTCTAAATTCCATCTTACATATAGATTGGAATTTAAAATACAATTAAGCCACATTTTCTCACATTTTCTCACATTTATTCTCTTACCTGGTCATCCTTGTTATACACATCATAGACAACTGCAGAATCACAAAATTCACACTTCAGTATTCACAATAATTGCTTGTGTTGTGATATTCAGAACAAGTTACTGGATTTCTTCAAATCAAAGCAGTATTCTGATTTTCCTATTTAGAGCACCCCTCACTTCCTTGTTCCTCAGAGTATAGATAAGCGGATTGAGTGCAGGAGTGACCACAGTATACATGACAGCAATGATCCTGTCCTTTTCCAGGGATCTCCCTGAATCAGGATTGATATAGATGAAAAGAGCAGGAGCATAGAAAAGAGTGACAACCATGAAGTGAGAGGCACAAGTGGACAGTGCTTTGTGCAGCATGCTGCAGGAATGGGTCTTGAGAAAGAGATAGGTGACAATGTAGAAATAGGAGAGAAATGTCAGAAAGAAGAGGCCAATGGCAACTGTCCCTGTGAGAGTATTGAGCAGCCACCTGTTGAGTTCAGTATCTCCACAGGCCAACTCCAAGAGTGGCTTAACATCACAGAAGAAATGATGGATATGGTTGGAACCACAAAAGTTCAATCGAGACGTCAATATGGAGTGAATCAGAGCATGAAGAAAAGGAATGGCCCAGATAGAGATAGTCACTTGGATGCAGACCTGACTGTTCATGATGGAAGGGTAGTGGAGTGGTTTGCAGATAGCCACAAAGCGATCAAATGCCATGATTGTCAGCAGCAGGGCTTCTGTGCTACCCAGGAAGTGGAAGAAATGAAGCTGAGTTATGCATCCCAAGAAGGAAATTGCTTTGCTTGTGGAGAAGAAGTTCTCAAGCATCTTTGGCACTGTTACAGTGGAGAAGCAGATATCTAGACATGCTAGGTTTCCCAGGAAGAAGTACATTGGTGAGTGGAGTCTTGGATCGAAGATGATGATCATCAGGATGGCTCCATTCCCAAACACATTGACAAAGTACATGGCAAGGACCGTGACAAAGAGAATAGGGTTTAATTCTTGAATGTCTGTCACCCCCAAGAGGAAAAATTCAGTGACTAATGTGTGGTTCAATAACACTTAAAAAGAAAAGATAGGATAGTTTGTGGAATACTAACATTCTTGTCCATCAGTCGTTCTAGGCAATAATTTCATGCCAACCAAAATACAGTTTGTGAGCATAGTTTTCTATAACCTTACAAAGTTCTTATGAAGACCTTATGTATTTGCCTATCATTATTAAATATTAAGCCTAAATTTCTGTTGTGTATTTCTATTCAAACATCTTTTAATTTCATATGATTTTCATTACTGGTGTCATTTTGTTGGAGATGCAAAACAGGTACCACCTTACCATTTTCTCTAGCTATGAATATTTACATAATAATCCAGCTTTCATTTCATTAGTTGTCTCTTACAGGGAACATGTTTTAAAATATCCCACTAGGCAAACAGACTCTGAAAAGTGAGAGCACTCTTGAAGGGTTTTAAAGTAAAGAAAATAGGCAGGGATGAATTTCTTTCAATCACAGAGTTAGTAGAAAGGACAGGCAACATATAACATAGCAACTGCACTTCATCTTTAGAATGTACAAGGGATAGAAACATCTTTGCACTGATATGTTTCTTATTTGTAATTGAGCCAGATGAGGTAAGAAACATGACCATATTAATCTGAAACATCTGACCAGATATATGCATAACATTTTCAGTGTTCTAAAAAATAATGGGTTTATTGTCTTCCAATAATCTGAACCATTAATAACCTTACAAATAAATCCCTAAAATGTTCTTTGAGAGTCTCAGATTGTACCCATCATGACTCAGTCTCCTTTCACAGTTTCTTGACTGATTGGGGTTATAGTTTTACTGCCATACAGATGCAAGACACTTTTTGCATTATAAATTATACTTTATGACATTTCTATCCTCCTGGCTGTTCTTAGACTAAATAAAGCCTTTTCTAGGGCCTAGAGTATTTGAATAAGAAAATGTCTACTCTGTGGACCTAGCAGTCTCTTCCCTTAATTCATCAGAAGGAACTACAAAAACCTATAACGTTAGTCTCTTTGAAATCTTGGCTTCTCTGTTACCTATTTAAACTCATTTTTCAAATATTAAGGAGGGTTAAAAGCCTCTCTTCTGGCACCATTAATGGGATTATGATAAGTAACTCTTGAGTTTTATCTTTCCAAAATAAGTCTGCCTACTCTAAAGTTTCTAGGATGAATCTGCTCTCCTCACTTTAAGAAATTAATTTCTGTCATTCTTTCCTATAAAATGAAGGCTTGTTTTCATCTAAAGAAATGAATAATTTACTTTACTTACTTAATAAAAATTGAATTGTTTTTAATGAAGATTAAAGCTTTTGAGGAATTTATTGTTTGGAAAACATTTTCTATTTAATTGCACACTCAGAACTTTCTAAAAGACAGGTAACTTTTAAAATTGCTTTTATCCTCAACATAGGAAAGTACCTGAATTGCCTCTCTGAGATACACTGGTAGGAGCAGACATAGCTATGAGAAGTAGGTCTTCTTGTTCCTTTCATTTAAAGATGTTCTGGATCCATTCTGTGTACATAAAAGAAGAATGAGAATCAGTGTGTGGAGAGCCCCTGTTGCTAGAAGTCACTGAAAGAACTCCTCAAACTGCACTGGAGTTAGATAAAATCTGACACCAGGGAGAGTCCTACAAAAGAGGAATCACTCAAGGTGTGAGACATTGCTCGGTGAAGAAAACCATTTGTCCATCTTAAAAAAAAAAATGTACTGGGGAAAAAAAAATCCATGTAAGGGTCCAGATGGTTTCTAGCCTTCATAGCTAGAAGACACTCTGAGAACTAATATAATCTCTAGGGCTCTTCTATAAAGGGTTGACGTCAAAAAACTCAGGGCAGTTTCTTTAATAATCATGCATTTTTGTCTACTTATAAACACACCAGACATTCTTGGGAAAAATTAAACTCCTCTGAGCCCGGTTATTTATAAATCTTTGGGCCAGAAAACAAAGAAATTCTAAAAATATATATCAAAAAGCCCATTTACCTAATTTTTAAATAAATGGAGCTATTGGAAATATTACTACTACTGATTTTGTTCAGCAGTTTCAATATTTGAGAAATCTGGTTGCCTTTGTAGGGTCATGAATTGAGAAATAAAATGCAGAAACCAAACAGCCTTCACAGTTTTCACACACTATAAAGAGTCCATATCAAGACAGAGAACCAACTCTGAACCCAGAATATTGATACTTAGTGTTGAAAAATGACAGACCAACCCCTAAAGAACAGAAAACACACAAAATTTCCAAGTTTAGTCTTGATGAGTTCTCTTACCTAGCTGATTATTCACACCACAAGTAACAAAGATCCTCAGGTTTATGTACACAAACTGCACAGGTTGTAAAGTATTGGAAGTGACAGTTCATGTTGTAGCACTGGCCTACATTTCATCTCCAGAATCCCCTTTTGCCACCAACAATTCTCCTGGTGTTTTAATGAGAAAGATCTGTAGACATATAAACCCCAAGGGGGCACATCCCCTGGTACTGAGTTGAATGGGTATGAAAATAAACAAGGTACTTTTCCCCACTTGCAAAAGGAGGGTATAATTTTGGGCAATTCCTCTGTGGTTCTCCATTTTTCAAAAGCTACATGGGCACCTGACCTATGAGATTCATAAGCTAAGCCGCCAGCTTGGCCACTGCCTTGAGGACACCATCTTGAAGTTTTTAGTAGTACTTTTAGCATAGGACCCTTCATGTTTATTTTCTCATAGTTGTCCAAATGTTGTGACTCTTACATTTGTTACAAGAACAATTTTACATCTGCTATATTAAGTCCAAGTTGTTACAAATTATCTGTGTATTCAAGTTATCTTTGTATTCAATGACTCGGTCAGACACGCTGGGTTGTAATTTGTAGTTCTCTTTAACCCATGGATATTTTCTTTTCATTCTTTCCCAATGCCATTTATTCACTGAACATGTTAACAGGCTACACAAAAACCTTTTTGGTTAAGTAGCTGATATCCCTTGAACTTCCTTATCCTATATGTTCCAATGCTTCTACCTTTCTCCGCTGTGCCTTCTTCCATATTCCCCTAGGTATCTATAGATTCTAAAGTCTAGATAGTTTTGCTTCTATTTCATGTCATAATGATTATCTGTGTCTTTGTAAACCATAGATATAATCTAGGAAACACAGTTGCCATGGCGTCAATTGAATTGATTTAATATGTTTATTGCTAATGCTAGGTTTTCCTGAAAAAAACCATAACTTTGTTCTTCCTATAACTGATTGTGTGTGTGTGTGTGTGTGTGTGTGTGTGTTCATTTACAAACCCAGAACATTGGAGCGGGGTAGCAGGAAGAGGCTGCCAAGATTTATTTATAATATTTAATTCAACAAAAGACATTCTAACCTGGAGCAAGAACTCACTTTTAAAAGTTAATTGGAGATTCCAGAATAGAATACATATACCTTCCCTTTAAGATTAAGAGGCAGGGAGAATTGGTTTATCAGCAAAGCCGAGCCAAGCCACTTGAGTCCTCCTCAAGAACTAGTATACAGCTCATGCTAGTTTGATCCATATGATTCTGGAGTTCGTAGCTTAAAGCTGCAACACATTTGGTCCAGCCCAGGGACTTAAACAGCATGCTAGTGATTCGGCCAGATGCTCTCTTTGGTTCTGGGTTGCTGCGAAAGCTTAAGTCAGAGATGCTGGCAGCTACTGCTGGAAGAAGACAAGCAGCAGAGAGCAAGCTTGCCCTGCTGAGATAAGGCAGACCACAGAGAGCAGGAAAAGATAGAAGGGAGGAATAAAGGAAAATTATGGAAAGCATTATAGAAAGTTAAGATATCAAGGCTTTGCAAGCAGCTGTATTCTTAGAACTTGGGAATTCTGAGGTAGTTCAGCATGTCGTTCAGTCATAAATTAGCCTGAAAGTAGGTTCATACAGAAACATAGATGGGAATTTAATTGAAGATAAATACATAGGAAAGGATGTTAATCCAAGTTATATAAAAAAAAAAAAGGGCGAGGGGTATAAGTATATCCACAGATACTAATCTCCATAGAAGGGAGGAAATAAAGAAACCCAGGCCCTTGGTCTCAAATGTTTGAAACAAAAGCACAGAGAGGGTGAAATTCTATTTCAACAGATAATAATAATTGTTTTAAAATGTTTTAATTGCTTTGAAATGTTTTAATTATCAAAATGAAGGTGGTGATAAGTTTGATTAATGATGTTTCTAATTCTCTGGAGAGTGAAGTAGAAACTTAAGGTTTCTTTGAAAAGTCGGTTGTCGGTTGTAGATGGTGTTTTACTGGGGCAAATACATGAAGGAATGTTTAGCTGAAGCACACACAGGTGAAAGGATGTTCTGCTAAAGCAGGCACATGAAAGAGCACGTGATGAAGAATTCTTTGTTAACAAGACCTATGTATTGGTTCACCTTACAATGTGTAGTTGAGCTGCAACTGTTGGGACTCCATAGAAAGAAACATACCAAAATATTTCTGATGATGCACTGCAATTTCTTGCCACTTGCATGGACTGGGCAAACTGGCAGAGTGCTGTCAGCTGAGACAAACACACTTGCTGATGCAAGACACATGGAGGACACATGATGTTTGGAGGATATAAGTAGGACTCTACAGACAGTGACAGAAGCTGAGCTTGTCTTGCTTATAGAGCTAGCTATGCAAAGCTTATGAG
Source organism: Grammomys surdaster (assembly GCF_004785775.1). Taxonomy (NCBI): domain Eukaryota; kingdom Metazoa; phylum Chordata; class Mammalia; order Rodentia; family Muridae; genus Grammomys; species Grammomys surdaster. Next base: position 758,761 of record NW_021620120.1, on the reverse strand, counting down.
TCTTGGGTCTTCACTAATCTTTGCTTCACTGAGAGAGGCATGACCAAGAACTTCTCCTGGCATTCCTACTGGTCCCTACTCCTGACTCAAGCCAAGGCTGAGGCCTGGCTGTCTCTGCTAGGTGATTCATGTTTGCTATCCTGACTCTACCAAACTGGACTGCTGGTATATCCATGACATCTTGAATCATGTACATGTAGCCATAGTGTACCACTCCAGCCAGTAAGAATTTGAGCAGTCCTCTGAGGAATGAGTGAGGATTATAGAAGAGATGGAAAGAAGACTCAGAAGGAATGTCCAGTCATTACTGTGGCAGCCTCAAGTTTAATTCTCTTAGGCATTATATACTCTACAGCATTGTAGGAAACAAGGTCACAAGCTACCAGAGACAATGGCTGATTTACATTCAATATCTGTACCATCCAGAGGCCTCCCTATTCCTCCCTGCTCCTTCCTGTGAGATTAAAAGAACATTCACCCACTCACCATGGGCTTCAAGTCTATCCGCTCTTATTGTTCTATATATCACCAGGCCAGACATCTACCAACAGACCCTAGCCTGACTTGACTCTGCCTGAGAAGCAATCTTTCACAGAAGAAGGCAAAATGGCTCTCAATAACATAGTACTCCTAGGGCTCTAAAAAGAACCACTCTAATTGATGTATGATTTTTAAGATGCATTTTTATAAGTAAGTATACATTCAAACATGTGCCCTTTTCATTAATCATCTACTGCAAGATCCTGGCAGCATTGCAAACCTAAATCTATCTAAATGAGAACTCTTGTTACATTTTCCTAATTATTTCTCATTAAATTTTTTTATTGGATGTTTTATTTACATTTCATATGTTATCGCCTTACCCCATCCCCCACCTACCCAGGAACCTGCTATCCCCTCACCCCTCCTCCTGCTTCTCTGCGGATATACCCCTACCTACCCCCCCACCCTCAAATTCCCACCCCCTGGAGTGTCCAGCCTTCATGAGACCAAGGATCTCTTCTCCCACCTATGCCCAGCAGGGCCCTCCACCCTTACATATACAGCTGAAGCTATCTCATTAAAATTTTAACATATTGGCTGATCAATTTCAGAAGTCAAGAATGCCTGTACAATGTAATATTCACTGAAGTCTGTTTGGAGTAACATTTAACTATTTGGGACCACTAAGATAATCTGTGAAATTAGTAAACGTCTGTTTTTCTCTCCAATAAAGATGTACAGAGATTGTTAGCACAAAAAACAGTTGGAACATTCTCAAGATCATGAGAGAATATGTTTTTGTGTCTTCTGGGTACATACAGGCACCTGCTAGAACTCTGAAGCTCCAGTAACTATCCTATTTCTTCTGCCTCTTAGGAAAAGGACTGAGTTCAAGAATCAAACTGATCTCATCAGATTAACAGGAAGAAAATGTGTAAATTTTATCTAATGTATGACATAGGAAGTCTCCTAGGAAATTAATGATGCATAGAAGCTGTGCATCAGGTGCTTAGATACTACATTCAGAAAGGGAGAAGAATGAGCTGGGCATAAGCTACTGAATTATATGCAAAGTTTAAACACTGCCACTCAGGGCAATTGCAGGCTTTCTCAGAGGCCCTGGTGAAAGGATAAGGGAACATGGTTACTGCCTGAGGACAGACTTGGCAAGGTCCAGTGTGGAGCTGGGGTCAGGGCCTTGAAGGAGTTAATGTTTCAGTTCCTGGAAATCTGATGTTTTCTCCCTTGAAGAGCTGTGGTTATCAGTCCCAAGGCTGCTGTGTGCTAGTTTGTGATGTCCTTGAGACATCCTGGGTTTTCTTTGTTCAACAATGCTTGATTAGCTTGTGGCTTACTTCATCCCATTCTGTGATTAGTTTCTGCTGACTCTATCCCATTTTTATCGGGCAGGCAGAAAATGACATGCTATAATTTTTAATAAAATTACTTATCATAAGCCATCAGATCATGAAAAATCTCTCAACCCAAACTTTCTTGTCTTTTATATTTTCTTTACCCCTGGTACTACCCTTTAGGAAACCATCACTGAAGAAGAAACTACTGGTCCAGGTCATAAATAGTAAGAGTTGTTTTAACAGAATCTGTGAAGGATTCTTTTATGCAAGGACAAGTTATGTCCACAATAGAGAAGCTTTTACAGCTATAATCATTCAGTCTAAATTAGATGTGGTATAACTCATTGAAGTACCATATAATCTGTCTTAAGGTAAGAAGAGGAGTGAATCATTCTGAAAGGGCATAGATTTTCATGGTATATCCCTAGCTACTAGCCACATAATTCACTTTAGATAATGTAGCCCAATTAATATTTATTTACTTCTATCTGTCAGCTCGTTGACTATTCTGAAATATTTAAACAAACATTTTTCTAGTTCTTTCCTCTCCCCTGGCATGTGGATTCAGGATTCCTTCTTTCAAGTCCCAGATATATAGGTTTCTATGATGTTGAGCAGAGTCTGTAATGATTTAGGGGGTGGTTCAGTCTGGAGACAGTGAAAGTTAGATAGTATCCTAGGCAGAAAGAAGGAGGAGGAGGAGGAGGAGGAGGAGGAGGAGGAGGAGG
>NW_021620120.1:736584-756095 GCF_004785775.1 Grammomys surdaster | reverse complement strand
GGAGGAGGGGGAGGAGGGGGAGGAGGAGGAAGAGAAGGAGAAGAAGGAGGAGGAGGAAGAGGAAGAGGAGGAGGAGAAGGAGGAGAAGAAGGAGGAGAAGGAGAAGAAGAAGGAGGAGGAGAAGAAGAAGAAGAAGAAGAAGAAGAAGAAGAAGAAGAAGAAGAAGAAGAAGAAGAAGAAGAAGAAGAAGGGGAAACAGGAAGAGAATCAGACAGGAAGAGGAGGCAGAGTAAAAGGAGGAGGAGAAATGAAGATGAATTTGATTTGGGTCACAGGCTCTGGAGGTTTAGGACATGGTTTCTTGGCAAATACCATAACAGGTGGAGAGTGATGAAAGAGTTTCTTCCTTTGTGGTCCACAGAGAGCAGGAGGTTAGGTGAAAAGGGAGGTGAGAAAGGGAGCTCAAGCGACTATCAAAGACACATCTTGAGTGACATCCTTCTTCAAGCTGAGTTCTATTCTCTAAAAGACTCCATAGCCTTGAAAACAGTGCCATTCCTTGAAAATCGTATATCCATGCCAGTGCTGACTGCTTCAACCTGAATTGTGATTCCCTCATAGGCAACAAAGTGGGGCTTTTGCATTAATAGATGAGTGTGAGATTTCAGGGGCTATGGTGGAATATTATAGCTTAAATGCATTGTTTTGTGTCAAGTTGACAAGGGATGGACTTGTGATTGTTTATCTTGAGAAATCCTACAGGTATCACTAGAGAATTCAAAGTTACTCAGTGCCTATGTCTATCATCACCATAACACCCCACTAACAGTACCATACAAGAGCTCTTTCTCTTCCTCTCAGATGTGGATCTGATGTTTCCAGTTGAACTTCAGCTTCCATCTCCGGCAGAGTATGCACTTCCAACCACATATAGCTTTATCTGTGTCTCTAAGCCACATCACGGTAATCTTGGACCAATCTGACTTTCAGAGTTATCATTCAGTGAGTACAGTCTCCAGAGAACCCCAAAGAGAAATCTTTGAAGCTTAGAGAGGTAAAAATATATGGGGTTTTATATACCTATCTAATTGGATCTATCCATTCATGAAAATGCTAATTTCCTTCATCATAGATGGGTCCAATGACAAGGGCTGTGTCCCTAGCCACTTGAGAGGTTGACTAGGAAACCAGCATATTCAAAGTCTTTCCAATCAACATTCATTTCCAGGCCAGCCTGGAAATTTTCAATAAACCCTGTCTCAAAAAAAAAGAAAAAGAAAAAGAAAAAGAAAAAAAAGGCTAGGTTCAGGCAAAGTTTAGGTGAGATATAGTGGGTTCATCCCCAGAACTGCCTCTCAAAGTGATTTTATTGATTATATTATGGAATTTGAAATGAAGTTACAATATAGATAAACATACTTATTGTCTTAGTCAAGACAACACAATATTTATTCCTGCACAAAACATCACTACCATGAAGATGGGGAGAAAAAGGTTTATTCAGCTTATGCTTCAAATTGCTGTTCATCACCAAAGGAAATCTGGACAGGAACTCACACAGGGTAAGAACTTGGAGGCAGGAGTGGATACAGAAGTCATGGAGGAGTGCTGCTTACTGGCTTACTTCCCCTGGATTACTCACCTTGTTTCTTATAGAACCCAGGATTACTAGCCCAGTGATAGCACCATCCACAATGGACTTGACACTTCTACTTTGATCACTAATTGAGAAAATGTCTTACAGCTGGATCACAGAGACATTTTCTCAAGGGAGGCTTCTTTCTCTGTGATAACTCCAACTTATGTCAGATTGACACACAAACATAGCATTACCTGAGGATCCAGCTATACCACTCCTAGGCATATACCCAGAAGATGCTCGAACATATAACAAGGACATATGCTCAACTATGTTCATAGCAGCCTTATTTATAATAGCCAGGAGCTGGAAAGAACCCAGATGTCCTTCAACTGAGGAATGGATTCAAAAAATGTGGTATATTTACACAATGGAGTATTACTCAGCTATTAAAAACAATGAATTCGAGAGGTTCCTAGGTAAATGGATGGAACTAGAAATTATCATCCTGAGTGAAGTAAGCCAATCACAAAAGAACACACATGGTATTCACTCACTGATTATTGGATATTAGCCCAGAACCTTGAAATGTCCAAGATGCAACTCACAGGCCACATGAAGCTCATAAAAAAGGAAGACCAAGTGGGGGTGATTCAGTTCTTCTTAGAAGGAGCAACAAAATACTCAAGGGAGCAAATATGGAGACAAAGTGAGGGACAGAAACTGAAGGAGGGGCCATTTGAAGACCTTTCCACCGGAATATCCATCCTATGTGCAGTCACCAAAGGTAGATGCTGATGTGGAAGTCAGGAGGTGCATGCCGATAAGGGCCTGATATGGATGTCTCCTCAGAGGCCTACAAGAGTCTGACATATTCAGAGGCAGATGCTCACAACTAGCCATTGAACTGATCATGAGGTTCTCAATGGAGGAGTTAGAGTGAGGACTGAAGGAGCTGAAAGGGTTTGTTGCACCATGAGGAGAGCAACAATACCAACCAACCACAGCTCCCAGGGTCCTAACCACCAGCCTGGGAGCACTTATGGAGGGATCCAGGGCTTCAGCTGAATATGTAAGAGTGGAGGGCCCTGCCGGGCACAGGTGGAAGAAGAGATCCTTGACCTCATGAAGGCTGGACGCCCCAGGGGGTGGGAATTTTGAGTGTGGGGAAGTGGGAGGGGGGGGTAGGTGGGGGTTACATCCACGGAGAAGAAGGAGGAGGAGTAAGGGGATGGGGGGTTCCCGGGTGGGTGGGGGATGGGGTAAGGGGATAACATATGAAATGTAAATAAAATATCCAATTTAAAAAAAACTAGCCAGTACACTCATTAATATCCATCTATTCAAAACATGACAAATACAGGCATATTTTGTTACATCTTACTTGTTGTGTGCCAATAGGAAGGGGGAAAATACACCAGTTGGCTTATAAAAGGGTAAAATGTCGTATTCTTCCCACCATGTAAGCAGCATCACTGAACAATCAGGGACACTGGTCAATGACTCAGGGGCTTTGTTTCTTCTGGCAGCCCCAGATAGAGGATGAAGCAGGATTTATGAGAATAAAACATGCAAGCAGATGAGCCGTGTTTATTACACTGATAATTTGTACGAATCAGAACTCAAGGATTAGGGATTATGTGAAGGGTTTCATCATTGTCAGCTGACATTGAAGATAAATGGGTTTTTCTCCCCCCAAAATCAAATTCATTTCTTCAGATATTGTTAGGGGCATTATATTTTGAGTAATTATTGTTGCCTATAGGGGTATTGGTAACAGGGATGTTTGGGGGATCTATTGTTGTTTAGAAAGAGAATTGGTCAGGTTAGGTAAAATAAAGTCTAAAGTCAAAACGGCAGTATGGAAGACAAGGTCCTTTTATCTGCTCTCAGCAATTTTCATACTTCATTTAACATGCAAACATATATGAAAGGACATCTAGTCCGTTTCATCTATGCTTATCTCCCCAAAAATTTAGAGTCGACATGTTATAGGGAGTATGTTTTTGTTTCAATTTTACTTTTATATATAGATTGCAATGAAATAAAATTGGGCCACATTTTAAAATATATTTATTATCTTACTTGGTCACCTTTGTTACACATATCATAAATCATTGCAGAATCAAAAAATTCACACTTTAGTATTCACAATATTTGCTTGTGTTTTAATATTCAAGAATGAATTGCTGGATTTCTTAAAATCAAAGCAGTATTCTGATTTTCCTATTCAGAGCACCCCTCACTTCCTTGTTCCTCAGAGTAGATAAGCGGATTGAGTGCAGGAGTGACCACAGTGTACATGACAGCAATGACCCTGTCCTTTTCCAGGGAACTCCCTGAATCAGGATTGATATAGATGAAGAGAACAGGAGCATAGAAAATAGTAACAACCATGAAGTGAGAGGCACAAGTGGACAGTGCTTTGTGCAGCATGCTGCAGGAACGGGTCTTGAGAAAGAGATAGGTGACAATGTAGAAATAGGAGAGAAATGTCAGAAAGAAGAGGCCAATGCCAATGGTCCCTGCAAGAGTATTGAGCAGCCACCTGTTGAGTTCAGTGTTTCCACAGGCCAGCTCCAATAATGGCTTAACATCACAGAAGAAATGACGGATATGGTTGGAACCACAAAAGTTCAATTGAGATGTCATTATGGAGTGAACCAGAGCATGAAAAAAAGGAATTGTCCATATGGTAGCAGCCACCTGGATGCAGACCTGACGATTCATGATGGAAGAGTAGTGAAGTGGTCTGCAGATAGCCACAAAGCGGTCAAATGCCATGACTGTCAACAGCAGGGCCTCTGTACATCCCAGAAAGTGGAAGAAATGAAGCTGAGTTATGCATCCCAAGAAGGAAATTGCTTTGCTTGTGGAGAGTAGGTTCTCCAGCATCTTTGGCACTGTTACAGTGGAGAAGCAGATATCTAGACATGCTAGGTTTCCCAGGAAGAAATACATAGGTGAGTAGAGTCTTGAATCCAAGATGACAATCATCATAATCGCTCCATTCCCAAACACATTGACAAAGTACATGGCAAGGACCGTGACAAAGAGAATAGGGTTCATTTCTTGAATGTCTGTCACCCCCAAGAGGAAAAATTCAGTGACTAATGTGTGATTCAATAACACTTAAAAAGAAAAGATAGAATAGTTTGTGGAACACTAACCTTCCTGTCCATCAGTCTTTCTAGTCAATATTTTTTTTTTGCCAACCCAAACACAGTTTCTAAGTAGTCTTCTATAACCCAGCAAAGTTCTGGTGAAGATCTTATGTACACACCTATCAGACCATTAAATATTTAGTCAAATTTTCTGTTGTATATTCCTATTCTAACATCTTTTAGTTTATTATAGTTTTTTTACTATTGTCTTTTTATTGGAAATGAACAACAGGTATAATCCTAACATTTTATCTAGCTGTTTTTATATTTTGATATAATTCTCTTTTCATCTCTTTATTTGTCTCTAACAGGGAGCAGCTTTTAAAATATCCCACCTGGTTAGAAAGCCTCCAAGAAGTAGGTATACTCTTGAAGGGTTTAAATGTGAAAAACTTGGCAGGACTGAATTTGTTTCAATCACAGAGTTAATAGGAAGTATAGACAGCTTTATCATAACATAGCAACTCTATCTTATCTTAATAATGGATTAGGCATAGAAATATTTACGTTGATTTGTTTCTTCTTCATGATTGAGTCAGATGAGATAAGAAACATGACCACATTAAGCTCAATAGTCTGAACAGATGTGTGCATAACACTTTACAGTGTAGTAGCAAATAATGAGCTTCCTGTCTTCCATTAATATGAACCATTGAGAACTTTAAAAATAGATCCCCAAAATGTTCTTTAACAGTCTCCAAATATGCCTACCATGATACAAACATTTCTTCCCTCAATTTCTTGAGTGCTGGGGTAATAGTCATACAGTCATGCCCACTCAAGTATTGCATTATAAATTATACTTTATGTCATTTCTATCCTCCAGCTTAGGCTAAGACTAAAGAGAGCCTTTTGCACTTCCCAGAGTATTACATTAAGAAATTCTCTGAAGAGACCCAGTAGTCTCTTCCCTCACTTCATTAAAAGGAACTACACATGCTTATGGCTTTAGTCTCTTTGAAATCTTGGCTTCTCTGTTACCTAATTACACTTGTTCTTCAAATATTGAGTAGGTTCACTTGCCTCTGTTCTAGCATTACTAACGGGACCATAGTGAGTAACTCTATTCTATTTTATCATCCCCCAAATCAGGCTGCCTTAAATCATCCTACTCTTATGTTTCCAGGATGGTTCATCTCTCCATCATTTTGACTATTTCCTCTCTATAAAATTAATTCCTGGCATTTTCTCCTGTTAAATGAAATCTTGTATTCCTAAATAAATGAGTATTTTTCATTTTACTTGCATAATCAAAATAGAAATGTTTTTAATGAATGTTAAAGACTTTGGAGAATATGTTGTTTGGAAACGGTTTCCTATTTAATTGTACACTCAAAACATACTAAAAGGAACGTAACTTTTAAAATTATCTTTATCCTCAATATTAGGAAAATACCTGAATTGCCTCCCTGAGGTACACTGGTAGGAGCAGACATAGCTGTGAATAGTTCTTCTGGTTCCTTTCATTTAAAGATGTACTATATTCCCTCTGTGTACATGAGAGAAGAATGAAAATCAGTCTGTGGAAAGCCCATGTTGCTGGAAGTCACTGAGAGAACTCCCCAAATTGCACTGGAGTTAGACAAAGACTGACACAAGGGAGACTCCTACAAGAGAGGAGCCACTCTAGTGTGACTTGTCACTGATTTAAGAAAACAATTTGTTCATCTTAAAAAAAATTACTCTACTGGAAAAACCTGTGAAGATGCTAAACAATTCTAAGCTTTACATGAAAGACAGAGAAATTATGTAATCACCAGGGTCCTTCTGTGAAAGATTGCCTTCAAATAACTCAGGGCAGTTTCTTTAACAATCATGCAGAAATTGTCTGTTTATAAACAGAACCACCTTTCTTGTTAAAAATTCAATTATCTTTGATACAGTTAATTTATGAATCTTTGGACAAGAAAAGAAAGCAATTTAAATATATATATATCAAAAAATGCACTTAACAATTTTTTAAAGAAAAAGAGTGATTGGAAATATCAATGATATTAATTCTGCTCAGCACTTTAAATATTTGTTGATGTCACAGAATGTTTAAGTAACTATGATAACAAATTGAAATGATATGTCATAATACAACACAGAAGCCAAATATTAATACTCACATACAGTGAGGAGTCCATCTCAAGACAGGCAACCAACTCTGAACCCTCAGAACTAATGATGTTTAATGTTGCAAACAGACTACTCCCTAAAGAACAGAAAGTATAAGACATTTCCAAGTTTAAGCTGAATGCATTCTCTTACCTAGCTCATTTATCAGAAGACAAGTGACAAAGAATCTAAGGTTTGTGTACACAAATTTCACAGGTTATAAAATATTGGAAGTGACAGTTCATGTTGTAGTTCTGGCCTACATTTCCTCTCCACAATCCCCTTTGCCATCAACAATTCTGCTGTTGTATTAATGAGACAGATCTGTAGACATAAAAACCCCAAGGGGGTACATCCCCTGGCACTGAATTGAAAATAAACTTGGTACTTTCCCCAGTTGCTAAAGGGGAGTGTAATTTCAAGTAATTCCTCTGTGGTTCTCAATTTTTCAAAAGCTACATGGGCACCTGCCCTATGAGATTCATATTCTAAGCCCCAAGCTTGGCTATTGTTTTGTGGGCACTATCTTGAAGTTTTTAGTAGTACTTTTAGCATAGGAACCTTCATGTTTATTTTCTCATAGTTGTCCAAATGTTGTGACTCTTACATTTGTTACAAGAACAATTTTACATTTGCTATATTAAGTCCAAGTTGTTACAAATTATCTGTGTATTCAAGTTATCTTTGTATTCAATGACTCAATCCGACACACTGGGCTCAAATTTGTAGTTCTCTTTAACCCGTGGATATTTTCTTTCCATTCTTTCTCAATGGCATTGTCTTAGTGTTTTATTGCTGTGAACAGACACCATGATCATGGCAACTCTTATAAGGACAACATTATTTGGGACTGGCTTAGAGAATCAAAGGTTTAGTCCATTATCATCCAGATGGGAGCATGTCTGCATCCAGGCAGGCATGGTGCAGGAGAAACTGAGAGTTCTACATCTTCATCTGAAAGCTGCTAGTGGAAGACTGATTTCCAGATGGCTAGGGTGAGGGTCTTTAAGCCCACACCCACAGTGATATACCTACTCCAACAAGGCCATACCTCCTAGTAGTGTCACTCCCTGGCCCAAGTATATACAAACCACTACAGGCATTTATTCACTCAACATGATAACAGGCTATACAAAGACCTTTTCAGTTAAGTAGGTGATATTCCTTGAACTTCCTTACCCTATATGTTCCAATTCTTCTACTGTTTCTTCCCTGTGCCTTCTTCCATTATTCCCACTGGTGTCTACAGATTTTAGAGACTAGATAGTTTTGCTTCTATTTCATGCCTTATATACATAATGATTTTCTGTGTCTTTATAAAATGTAGATATAATCTAGGAAACACAACTGCCACTGCCTTAATTATAACAAATTGCTAGGTTTTCATGCCAAGAACATAACTTTGTTCTTGTATAACTGAAAATGTGTGTGTGTGTGTGTGTGTGTGTGAGTGAGAGGGAGAGGGAGAGGGAGAGAGAGAGAGACCTTTTTTCATCCATTCCTCTGTAGACAGACACCTAGGTTTATTTCATAACTTATCTATTGTGATTACTCTTTACATTGATGTGCAAGTGGACTTGGAATTCCAAGTGACTTGGAATTCTTTTAGTCATATCCAGGAGTAGAATTGCTGAAGTAACGTCATAAAAATGATTGCTCTTCACTCTTCAGTGATGAGTATTGGGAAAAGAAAGGTGAGAGCCTAAACTGAAAGTTGCTCTGGCCTCAATAGCAGCCTCAGGTGGTAGTTCTCATTGCCTCTCAATCATGCTTCAGTCCAGTTGTTCCCTCTTCAAGGAGGTGTGAAAGGCTCTTTAATCCCCTATCTCAGGAAAAATTGATTAAGGAATTTCAAATTGACTACCTTTCATGCCTCTGATTTAAAAAAAAAATGATTCAGGAAAAGAAATTAAGTTGGGTTCTTTAAAGAAGGAGAAAATTTGTTTCTCCCACATCTAGCTTTGAAATTTTAATCTACTATATTTACAAGAATATACAAATAAAACTCTAATCTCCTTCTTTTCTCCATTTAAGGAGACGACTCACACAACAATGCCCGTGTTTGTTTGTTTATATCTTATTAAATTTATTTATTTATTCAGTATGTCCCTATATATATATGTATGTTGATATGCATGAGCTACAACATGTGTAGGTTAGGGGACAAGTTTCAAATGTTCATTCTCTTCACCTACCATGTGGGTCTCAAGGATTTAACCCAACTTTTTGGGCTTGGATGCAGATGTCTTTGCCACTGAGCCATCAGACTAACCCTGTTCTAGCTGTAATTGATTCATTGTCTTTGTTGTTTTTCCGAATAACTATTGATGTGGCTCCAAAAGAGGAAATAGTGGAATAAAAAATAGTGGAAATAGTGGAAAAAAAAGAGATGTTTTTCTTTGAAAAATCTTCCTTTGGGCTGTGTCTAAGGCCTCATTTCTCAGTCTGTAGATTTCTGGATTGAGTGTTGAGCAAAAAAGGTATGAAAACCTAAGAATAAAGTCTAGTGAAGTTGGAGAGTCTGAATGAGGGTTTAGAAACTCAAAGACACCAATAGAGTTAAACAAAATACTTGTCTATGTGGCGTAGACAAATGGAAAAAACTTTGGTTCTGCCCTCCACAGATGGCATCTTTAGCTCATTAGAGAATATATGCACATAGGTAGAACTAATAAAGATGAAGCAGAAAAGTGCAAGCAAGTGGGGAAGCCAGTGAACCAAGTTCACTTACATGATCATTGGAACAAGAGAGTCTCAAAACCAAGAGGAATCACAGAACTGGTGAATGACACTGGTCCCACAGAGCAGATGGAAAAGTAAGAGCTGTGTGCATAACTCCAAAGATGACTCCACATCACACTGGCCAAGACAGCTAATACCCTATGCATACATGTGTTGACATTTGTGATGACTTTATACCGCACAGCCATATAACAATCTTAGGGCATGACAGTGAGTATGGCCATGGCAGTATAACTACAGATTGTGAATGCAAAACCCTGCAGTGTGTACTCTACAGGGAAATGTAGGCACTGTGTATGTAAGAGCTGCAGACAGACTTTGGCCCCATCAAAGAAATGTAGCAGACATCCAAGCAGAAGAATTTTGTCAAGAGGAAATGCATAAATGAACAGAGACAATACTCAGGGAAGTAACAGCAACAATGGAGATAGTGCCATTTAATACCAAGTCTAAGGCCAAGAAAATTATTTCTACATCAAGCTTTCTGGAAAAATCCATGAGAAGAAGAAATACACATATATATACATACATATGTATGTATATATATGTATGTGTATATGTACATATGTTTATATATGTATACTTGTATGTATATATGTATGTATATAATATTTCTTCATAGGAGCATTTTTACAGTGCAATGTATTTTCTTTTACATGAGATTATTTACATGCAACCTTGGAAACTAACATACAAATGGAATGATGTCCTATAATATATCTGCTATGTTCCATTCTGAATAAGAGTTAATATTCCATAAAATATCACATTTCACATCTACCTTCTGACTTCTCTAATGTCCATTAATAAGCAATGAACTTAGAAATATTCACTATACCCAATGTTTTTAGACCTACAAGGATTAAGCCCTTTGCAATCATGGTTGAGACCATACATAACAGTAGAGGTGATGGAGTCTGGAAGTCTAAAATTATCTGATTTACCTTTCCTGTGATCAGAAGGGTTTGCCTATAGAAAACATCTTCCTTGATCTTAGAGATTGAATTCCCAAAGTAACTCATTAGTGACAAATATCTAAGAACTTTCTGTTAAGAATTTGCCAGTAGATGTATTTTTAAAAATACAATCTACAATCAGCCATAAAATTCTATGATTCAGATATGTAAGCAGGGAGATGTTTTAAAAATCATACTTTATTTCTAGTCATTGATCTACCTTCTTAAATAAGGAAATCTTGAGTAGTGTACATGTGGCTATAGTGCAACAGTCCAGCTGAATTTGAGCAGTCCTCTAAGGGGTGAGTAAGGATTATAGGAAATATGGAAAAGAAGACTCAGAAAAAAGGTTAGAAATCATGAGGGATGTCCAGTCAATACTGTGGCAGCCTCAAGTTTAATTCTCTTAGGCATTATATACTCTACGGCATTGTAGAAAACAAGATCACAAACTACCAGAGACAATGGCTGATTTACATTCAATATCTGTACCCATCCAGAGGCCTCTCTATTCCTCCCTGTTCCTTCCTCCAAGATCCACAGAACATTCACCCACTCACCATGAGCTTCAAGTCTATCCTCTCTTATTGTTGTATACATCACCAGGCCCTGGACTGACTTGACTCTGCCTGAGAAGTAGGATTTCACAGAAGCAGGCAAAATGGCTCTCAACAACATAACATTCCTTGGGCTCTAAAAAGAGCCACTATAAATGATGTATAATTTTTAAGATACACTTTTTTAAGTAATTATACATTCAAACATGTGTCCTTTTCAATAATCATCTACTGTAATTCTGATAGAATTGCAAACCTAATTCTATCTAAATGAGAATTCTTGTTCCACTTTCCTAATTATTTCTCATTAAAATTTTAACATATTGGCTGATCAATTTCGGAAGTCAAGAATGCTTACACAATGTAATATTCATTGAAGTCTTCTTGGAGTAACATTTAACTATTTGGGACCACTAAGATAATCTGTGAAATTAGTAAATGTCTATTTTTCTCTCCAATAAAGATGTACAGAGATTGTTAGCACAAAAAAGAGCTGGAACATTCTCAAGATCATGAGAGAATAATGTTTTTGTGTCTTCTGGGTACATACAGGCACTTGCTAGAACTCTGAAGCTCCAGTAACTATCCTATTTCTTCTGCCTCTTAGGAAAAGGACTGAGTTCAAGAATCAAACTGATCTCATCAGATTAACAAGAAGAAAATATGTAAATTTTATCTAATGTATGACATAGGAAGTCTCCTAGGAAATCAATGATCCATAGAAGCTGTGCATCAGGTGCTTAGATACTACATTCAGAAAGGGAGAAGAATGAGCTGTACATAAGCTACTGAATTATATGGAAATTTAAACACTGCCACTTAGGGCAATTGCAGACTTTCTCAGAGGCCCTGGTGAAAGGATAAGGGAACATGGTTACTGCCCAAGGACAGACTTGGCAAGGTCCAGTGTGGAGCTGGAGTCAGGGCCTTGAAGCAGTTAACGTTTCAGTTTCTGGAAATCTGATGTTTTCTCCCTTGAAGAGCTGTGGTTATCAGTCTCAAGGCTGCTGTGTGCTAGTTTGTGATATCCTTCAGACATCCTGGGTTTTCTTTGTTCAACGATGCTTGATTAGCTTCTGGATCACTTCATCCCATTTTGTGATAGTTTCCTCCTGACTCTGTCTCATTTTTGCCTTGCAGGTAGTATTTAAAATTCTGTAAGTCTTAATAAGCTTACTAATCAGGTATGAGCCGTCAGGTCATGAAAAATTTATCAACCAAAACTCTCTTGTCTTCTTTATTTTTTCATTCATTTTTTTATTAAACCATCACTGGAAAGGGCCTACTGATTCAATCATATAAGGTAATAGTTATTTTAACAGAAACTATGAAGGATTCTTTCTTCAAGGACAATTTATGGCCACAATAGAAATTCTTTTACAACCATAATAAATCAATCTATAGCATTAGATATTCTATAACTCACTGAAGGTCCATAGTCTCTGTGTTTTGATAAAATGGGGCGTGAATCATTGTGAAGAGGAATATATTTTCATGGTATGTTCCTAGATACAAGCAACATAATTTGCTTTAGATAATATAGGATAATTAATATTTATTTACTTCTGTCAGTTCATTAAATATTCTAAAATGCTAAAACAAATTCCTTTCTAGTCTTTCCTAGCTACTGGCATGTGGATTCAGAATTACTCCTGCCATGCCCCATACACAAAAGTTTCTATGGTGCTGAACAGGTTCAGTGACTCTCTAAGGAGATTATTCAGTCTGGAGACAGATTATTCAGTCTGAAAGTTAGTATCCTAGGCAGAAATAAGAACAAGAATGAGAATGAGTAGTAGGAGGAGGAAGAGCAGGAGGAAGAACAGTAGGAGGAGGAAGAGGAGGAAGAAGAGGAGGAGAAGGAAGAGGAAAAAGAGGAGAAAGAGAAAAAGGAGGAGAAAGAGGAGGAGGGAAGGGAAGAAGAACAAGAAGATAAATAGAAAAAGAAACAGGAAGAGGAAGAAAAAGAGGAAGAAGACGATGAAAAGGAAAAAGAAGAATGGTTTGATTTGGCTCACAGTTTCTGAAGATACAGAACATTGTTTCTTGGTCCTGTCATTTCAGCCAAATATCATATCAAGAGAAGAGTGATGGAAGAGGTTCTTACTTCATGGTCCACAAAGAGCAAAAGGAGGTGAGAAAGGGAGCTCAAGTAACTTTCAAAGGCACTTCTCTAGAAATGAACTTCTTCAAGCTATGGTCTATCTTGCAAAGTTTCCACAACTTCCAAAACAGTGCCATTCCTTGAAAATCATGTATTCATACAAGCACAGACTGCATCAACCTGAATTGTGATTCACTCAAAGGCCCCATTACTTTATGAGTGTGATATTTCAGAGGCTATGGTGGAATATAATGGCTTAAAATAAATTGTTTTGTGTCAAGTTCACAAGGGATGGACTTGTGATGATTTGTCTTCAGAAGTCTCACAGGAACCGCCAGGAAATTCAGAGTCACTCAGTGCCTTGTCTGTCATCAACATCACACACTACTAACAGTTCCACACAGGGGCTCTTTCTCATATTCCCAGAGGTTGGTCTGCTGTTACGAGCCTACATTCAACTTCCCTCTGCAGCATACTCTGCACTTCTGATCACATATAGCTTTATCTATACATATAAGCTACATGACAGTAAATTTGACCCACCCTGATTTTCATTTAGTGAGTGGAAAATCCAAAGACCTCCAGAGAAAAGTCCTTGAAGCTTGGAGACATAAAAATAAGGGCTTTTGACTATCTATCCAATTGGATCAATCCAATCTCAAGAATCCTAATTTCTTTGATCATATATTGTCACAATGCAAAGGCTGTATCTCCAGCCACTTGAGAGGCTGACCAGAAAACCAGCACATTCAAGGCTTTCCTACACAACAGTCAGTTTCAGGATACCCTGGAAATTTTCAATAAACTCTCTCTCTCTCTCTCAGAGAAAGAGAGATTGGTCAGTTATAAAGTGTAAGCATAGCATGTACTAGATATTGGATTGCATTCTGCCTCTTAAAGTGATTTTATTGATCACATTATGGAATTTGAAACTAAGTGGCCTTATAGATAAGTGTACTGATTAATATCCATCTATTCAAAACAGGGGAAATTCAGTCATATTTTCTTATACTTAGTCCATTCTGTGCTATAAAGAAGAGAAGAGAATACACCAGTGGGCTAGTGAGATGACAAAACCTTTTATCAATCTCACCACATAAGCAGAGTCCCTGAGAGATCCTGGCCACCAGAAAAGAATTCAGGAGTCTTGTTTCTTGTGGCAGCCACAACTAGGGTATAAAGTAGGACTTATAAGCACAATACTTGCAAGCAGATGAGCTAAGGTTAGTACACTTACGATTTAACCCAGTCAGAACAAGGGAATTATGGACTAAACAAAATGTTCCATCATTGTCAGCTGACTTTGAATGTAAGTGAATGTGTTTTCCCCAATCAATCAACTTCGTTTTCTCAAATGTTGTTAGAGCTATTATATTTTGAATAATTATTGTTACATAAAGGAGTGTTGGTAAAAAGTATGTTTTGGGAACTAGTGTTGCTTAGAGAAAGAATTGGTCAGGTTAGGTAAAATAAAGTCTAAAGTCAAAATGGAAGTATGGAAGACAAGTTCTTTTTATCTGTTCCAAGAAATTTGCATACTTGATTTTACATACAAACATATAAGAAAGGATACTAACTTGGTTTCATGAATGCTTATCTCTCAAACTCAGAGTTGGCATTTTATAGGAAGTACCTGGCTTGTTCTAATTTCCATCTTATATATAGATTGGAACTTAAAATACAATTAAGCCACATTTTCTCATATATTTATTCTCTTACCTGGTCATCCTTGTTATACATATCATAGACAACTGCAGAATCACAAAATTGACACTTCAGTATTAACAATAATTTCTTATGTTGTGATAATCAGAATAAGTTACTGGATTTCTTCAAATCAAGGCAGTATTCTGATTTTCCTATTCAGAGCACCCCTCACTTCCTTGTTCCTCAGTGTATAGATAAGTGGATTGAGTGCAGGAGTGACCACAGTGTACATGACAGCAATGACCCTGTCCTTTTCCAGGGAACTTCCTGAATCAGGATTGATATAGATGAAGAGAACAGGAGCATAGAAAATAGTAACAACCATGAAGTGAGAGGCACAAGTGGACAGTGCTTTGTGCAGCATGCTGCAGGAATGGGTCTTGAGAAAGAGATAGGTGACAATGTAGAAATAGGAGAGAAATGTCAGAAAGAAGAGGCCAATGGCAACTGTCCCTGTGAGAGTATTGAGCAGCCACCTGTTGAGTTCAGTATCTCCACAGGCCAGCTCCAATAATGGCTTAACATCACAGAAGAAATGATGGATATGGTTGGAACCACAAAAGTTCAATCGAGATGTCAATATGGAGTGAAGCAAAGCATGAAGAAAAGGAATGGCCCAGATAGAGATAGCCACTTGGATGCAGACCTGACTGTTCATGATGGCAGGATAGTGGAGTGGTTTGCAGATAGCCACAAAGCGATCAAATGCCATGATTGTCAACAGTAGGGCTTCCGTGCTACCCAGGAAGTGGAAGAAATGAAGCTGAGTTATGCATCCCAAGTAGGAAATTGCTTTGCTTGTGGAGAAGAAGTTCTCAAGCATCTTTGGCACTGTAACAGTGGAGAAGCAGATATCTAGACATGCTAGGTTTCCCAGGAAGAAGTACATTGGCGAGTGGAGTCTTGGATCCAAGATGATGATCATCAGGATGGCTCCATTCCCAAACACATTGACAAAGTACATGGCAAGGACCGTGACAAAGAGAATAGGGTTTAATTCTTGAATGTCTGTCACCCCCAAGAGGAAAAATTCAGTGACTAATGTGTGATTCAATAACACTTAAAAAGAAAAGATAGGATAGTTTGTGGAATACTAACATTCTTGTCCATCAGTCATTCTAGGCAATAATTTCATGCCAACCAAAATACAGTTTGTGAGCATAGTTTTCTATAACCTTACAAAGTTCTTATGAAGATCTTATGTATTTGCCTATCAAATCATTAAAAATTAAGCCTACATTTCTGTTGTGTATTTCTATTCAAATATCTTTTAATTTCATATGATTTTCATTACTGATGTCATTTTGTTGGAGATGCAAAACAGGTACCACCTTACCATTTTCTCTAGCTATGAATATTTACATAATAATCCAGCTTTCATTTCATTAGTTGTCTCTTACAGGGAACATGTTTTAAAATATCCCACTAGGCAAACAGACTCTGAAAAGTGAGAGCACTCTTGAAGGGTTTTAAAGTAAAGAAAATAGGCAGGGATGCATTTCTTTCAATCACCGAGTTAATAGAAAGGACAGACAACTTATCATAGCATAGCAACTGCACTTCATCTTTAGACTGTATAAAGGATAGAAACATCTTTGCACTGATTTGTTTCTTATTTGTGATTGAGCCAGATGAGGTAAGAAACATGACCATATTAATCTGAAACATCTGACCAGATATTTGCATAACATTTTCAGTGTTCTAAAAAATAATGGGTTTATTGTCTTCCAATAATCTGAACCATTAATAACCTTACAAATAAATCCCTAAAATGTTCTTTGAGAGTCTCAGATTGTACCCATCATGACTCAGTCTCCTTTCACAGTTTCTTGACTGATTGGGATTATAGTTTTATTGTCATGCAGATGCAAGACACTTTTTGCATTATAAATTATACTTTATGACATTTCTATCCTCCTGGCTGTTCTTAGACTAAATAAAGCCTTTTCTAGGGCCCAGAATATTTGAATAAGAAAATGTCTACTCTGTGGACCTAGCAGTCTCTTCCCTCAATTCATCAGAAGGAACTACAAAAACCTATAACGTTAGTCTCTTTGAAATCTTGGCTTCTCTGTTACCTATTTAAACTCATTCTTCAAATATTGAGAAAGGTTAAATGCCTCTCTTCTGGCACCATTAATGGGACTATGGTAAGTAACTCTTCTGTTTTATCTTTCCAAAATAAGTCTACCTTATGTCATCCTACTCTAAAGCTTCCAGGGTAGATCTGCTCTCCTCATTTTAAGACATTAATTTCTGTCATTCTTTCCTATAAAATGAAGTCTTGTTTTCCTAAAAAAAAAAAAAAAGAATAATTTATTTTACTTGCATAATAAAAATTGAATTGTTTTTAATGAATATTAAAGTTTCTGAGGAATATATTGTTTGGAAAAGGTTTTCTATTTAATTGTACACTCAGAACTTTCTAAAAGACAGGTGACTTTTAAAATTGCTTTTATCCTCAATATAGGAAAGTACCTGAATTGCCTCTCTGAGATACACTGGTAGGAGCAGACATAGCTATGAGAAGTAGTTCTTCTGGTTCCTTTCATTTAAAGATGCACTGGATTCTTTCTGTGTACATAAAAGAAGAATGAAAATCAATGTGTGGACAGCCCATGTTGCTGGAGGCACAGAAAGAACACCCCAAACTGCACTGGAGTTAGACAAAGGCAGACACCAGGGAGATTGACTACAAAGGAGGAACCACTCAAGGTATGAGATATTGCACGGTGAACAAAACAATTTGTCCATCTAGAAAAACAAAAGTTAATGAACTGTATAAAGCTTGTAGGGATCCTGAAGGATTCTAAGCTTTATACCTGGATTCACAGTCTGAGGATGAAATAATCAGAGGATCTTTCTGTGAAGTGTTACCTTCAAAGAACTTAGGGCAGTTTCTTTTAAAATCATGCATATTTTCTACCTTTATAAAAGCAACAAATGTTCTTGCTAAAAATTCAACTCCTTTGAACCAGTTAATTTATGAATCTTTGGACTAGAAAACAAAGCAGTTTTAAAAATATATATCAAAAATGCTTTAACGAGATTTTTAAACAAAAATAGCATTTAGAATAATCAATGCTACTGATTCTGTTCAGCACTTTCCATATTTGTAGATTTCAGATTGGCTTTAGAGAATGTTTGAGTAACCATGTTTGAGTTGTGGTAATATAATACAAAAACCAAACAGCCTTCCCAGTACTCGAACATAGTGAAGAATGCATCTCAAGACAGGGAACCAACTCTGAACCCAGAGTATTGATGTTTAATGCTGCAAACAGACAGCTCACCTTTTTAAAAACAGAAAACACAAGAAATTTCCAAGTTTACACCTAATTCATTCTCTTACCTGGCTGATTGTTCACAGCACAAGTGACAAAAATTCTCAGGTTTATGTACACAGATTGCATAGATTGTAAACTACTGAAAGTGGCAGTTCATGTCATTGTTCTGGCCTACCTTTCATCTCCAGGATCCCTTTTGCCACCAACAATTCCCTTAGTGTTTTAATGGGACAGATCTAGAGGCATATAAACCCCAAGGTGGCATTTCCCCTGGTACTGAACAGAATGGGTATGAAAATAAACAAGGTACTTTTTCTCACTTGCAAAGGAAGGTATAATTTAGAGCCATTCAACTGTGTTACTCTGTTTTTCACAAACTACATGGGCACCTGCCCTATGAGATTCATAAGCTAAGCCCCCAGCTTGACTATTGGTTTCTGGAGACCATCTTGAAGTTTTTAGTAGTACTTTTAGCATAGGACCCTTTATGCTTATTTTCTCTTAGTTTTCTAAATGTTATAACTTTTACATTGTTATATGAACAATTTTACATTTGATTATGTTAAAGTCTGAGTTACTACAAGTCATCTTTTTATTTAATGACTTAATCAGCCACACTGGGATCTAATTTGTATCTCTCTTTAACCCATACATATTTTCTTTACACTCCTTCCCAATGGAATTTATTCACTGGACATGGTATTAGGCTACATAGGAACCATTTTATAAGTAGGTGATAGCCATTGAACTTCCTCTACCCTATACATATATTCATATGCTTCTATTATTATTTCCCTGTGCAGTTTTCTATTATTCCTCTTGGTTCATCTAAATTCTAGAGTCTAGATAGTTTTGCTTCTAATTCTTGTCATATGTACATACATAATTTCCTGTGTCTTTATAAACTGAAGATACAGTCTAGAAACCACAATTGGCACTATCTTAATGATTTAATGAGTTTATTGCTAATGCTAGGTTTTCATGCCAACAGCATAACTTTGTTCTTCCTGTCAGTGAGTGAGTGAGTGTGTGTGTGTGTGTGTGTGTGTGTGTGTGTGTGTGTGTTATGAAACATTTTCTTGATCCATTCCTCTATAGACAGACACCTAGGATTTTCCTATAACTTACATACTGTAAGTAGTGTTGTACATTGATGTGCAAGTCTCTCTGTAATATAATGATTTGGAATTCTTTCAGTCATGTACAGGAGTAGAATTACTGGGGTAACATGGTAAAAATGTTTTCACATCACCTCTCAGTGATGAATTGTGGAGATGGAAAATAAGAGTCTGTATAAAGAGTTGGCTCTGGCCCTTCCTCCCCTCCCCGGTCCTGTGGGCTGGGGCAGACACAGAGTTGGTCTGCTCCTGTCCTG
>NW_021620120.1:736412-736574 GCF_004785775.1 Grammomys surdaster | reverse complement strand
GGAGCCACTGCACTCAGAGCAGCCGGTAAGAACTCCATCTCACTCCCTAAGCCCCAGAGATACATCTGGGAGCCAGGGCCATTCAGGGCACAGCAGCTACCCAAACCCCACCCCTCGGAATTCCACTTCCCTTCCTCCCCTGCCTGGTCCTGTGGGCTGGGG
>NW_021620120.1:735434-736402 GCF_004785775.1 Grammomys surdaster | reverse complement strand
GCAGACACAGAGTTGGTCTGCTCCTGTCCTGTGGAGATACTGACTCCAGAGTCATCCTGGAGGAGCCACTGCACTCAGAGCAGCCGAGGAGCCACTGTACTCAGAGCAGCTGACACTGAGTTGATCTACTCCTGTCCTGTGGAGATACTGACTCCTGAATCATCCTAGAGGAGCCACTGTACTCAGAGCAGCTGACACTGAGTTGATCTACTCCTGTCCTGTGGAGATACTGACTCCTGAGTCATCCTAGAGGAGCCACTGTACTCAGAGCAGCTGACACTGAGTTGGTCTGCTCCTGTCCTGTGGAAATACTGACTCCTGAGTCATCCTAGAGGAGCCACTGCACTCAGAGCAGCAGAGGAGCCACTGCACTCAGAGCAGCAGACACCAAGATTAGAATCATAAGACTACAGAGACATCTGGACTCTGAGGAGCTCTGCAACAAGCAAGATAACTGGAAATACAGACTCCAGTCTTACACAGTGAGGGCAGGCAACACTAGAGTTAACCAGATGGCGAAAGGCAAGCGCAAGAACATAAGCAACAGAAACCAAAGTTTCTTGGCATCGTCAGTACCCAGTTCTCCCAATATAGCAAGCCCTGAACACCCCATCACACCTGAAAAACAGGATTCAGAATTAAAATCACTTCTCATGATGATGATAGAGGATTATAAGAAGGAATTAAGTAACTCCCTTAAAGAAATACAGGAGAATACAAGTAAACAGATAGAAGCCCTTAAAGAGGAATCACAGAAATCCCTTAAGGAAATGCAAGAAAACACAAAGAAGGAATTAAACAAAAACATTCAGGATCTGAAAATGGAAATAGAAACAATAAAGAAAGCTCAAAGGGAGACAACCATGGAAATAGAAAACTTAAGAAAGAGATCAGGAGTCATAGACGCAAGCATCACCAACCGAATACAAGAGATAGAAGAGAGAATCTCAAATGCAGAAGATACGGTG
>NW_021620120.1:716369-735334 GCF_004785775.1 Grammomys surdaster | reverse complement strand
GAGAATCTCAAATGCAGAAGATATGGTAGAAAATATTGACACAGTTGTCAAAGAAAATGCAAAATGCAAAAAACTCCTAACTCAAAACATCCCGGAAATCCAGGACACAATGAGAAGGCCAAACCTAAGGATAATAGGTATAGATGAGAATGAAGAGTCCCAACTTAAAGGGACAGTAAATATCTTCAACAAAATTATTGAGGAGAACTTCCCTAACCTAAAGAACAAGATGCCCATAAACATACAAGAAGCCTACAGAACACCAAATAGAATAGACCAGAAAAGAAATACCTCCCGTCACATAATAATCAAAACATCAGATGCACAAAACAAAGAAAAAATACTAAAAGCAGTAAGGGAAAAAGGTCAAGTAACATACAAAGGCAGACCTATAAGAATTACACCAGCCTTCTCACCAGAGACTATAAAAGCCAGAAGAGCCTGGACTGACATCATACAGACCCTAAGAGAACACAATTGCCAGCCCAGATTACTATACCCAGCAAAACTCTCAATCACTATAGATAGTAAAACCAAGATATTCCATGACAAAACCAAATTTGCACAATATGTTCCCACAAACCCAGCACTTCAAAGGATAATTGATGGAAAACGCCAACACAAGGAGGGAAACTACAGCCTAGAAAAAGCAAGGAAGTAATCTTCCAACAACCCCAAAAGAAGATAACTATACAAACATAACTTTACCTCTAATAGCAAAAATAACAGGAAGCCACAATCATTTTTCCTTAATATCTCTTAACATCAATGGTCTCAATTCCCCAATAAAAAGACGCAGACTATCAGACTGGATACACAAACAAGACCCAGAATTTTGCTGCAAACAAGAAACGCACCTCAGTGACAAAGACAGACACTACCTCAGAATAAAAGGGTGGAAAACAATTTTCCAAGCCAATGGTCCCAAGAAACAAGCTGGAGTAGCCATTCTAATATCAAATAAAATCGACTTTCATCCAAAATTAATCAAAAAAGATAAGGAAGGACACTTCATACTCATCAAAGGAAAAATCTACCAAGGTGAACTCTCAATTCTGAACATCTACGCTCCAAATGCAAGGGCACCTACATACATAAAAGAAACTTTACTAAATCTCAAAACACACATTACACCTCATACAATAATAGTGGGGGATTTCAACACCCCACTCTCAGCAATGGACAGATCATGGAAACAGAAACTAAACAGAGACACTTTGAAATTAACAGAAGTTATGAACCAAATGGACTTAACAGACATCTATAGAACATTTCATCCTAAAACAAAAGAATATACCTTTTTCTCAGCACCTCATGGTACCTTCTCCAAAATAGACCATATAATTGGTCACAAAGCAGGCCTCTACAGATATAAAAAGATTGAAATAATCCCTTGCATCTTATCAGATCACCACGGACTAAGACTGGTCTTTAATAATGACAAAACCAATGGAAAACCCACGTGCACATGGAAACTGAACAACTCTCTACTCAATGATGACTTGCTCAAGGAAGAAATAAAGAAAGAAATTAAAGACTTTTTAGAATTCAATGAAAATGAGGACACATCATACCAAAACTTGTGGGACTCCATGAAGGCAGTGCTAAGAGGAAAACTCATAGCTCTAAGTGCCTACAAAAAGAAACTGGAAAGTTGACTGCACAACTAAAAGCTCTAGAACAAAAAGAAGCAAATACACCCAGGAGGAGTAGAAGGCAGGAAATAATCAAACTCAGGGCTGAAATCAACCAAATAGAAACAGAAAGAACAATACAAAATATCAATAAAACTAGGAGTTGGTTCTTTGAGAAAATCAATAAGATAGATAAACCGTTAGCCAGATTAACCAGAGGGCACAGAGACAGTATCCAAATTAATAAAATCAGAACTGAAAAGGGAGACATAACAACAGAAACGGAAGAAATTCAAAAAATCATCAGATCCTACTACAAAGGCCTATACTCAACAAAACTGGAAAATCTGGAAGAAATGGACAATTTCCTAGACAAATACCAGGTCCCAAAGTTAAACCAGGAGCAGATAAACCATCTAAATAGTCCCATAACCCCTAGGGAAATAGCAGCAGTCATTAAAAGTCTCCCCACTAAAAAAAGCCCAGGACCAGATGGTTTTAGTGCTGAATTTTATCAGACCTTCAAGGAAGACCTAATACCAATTCTCTTCAAACTATTCCACAAAATAGACACAGAAGGAACACTACCCAATTCGTTCTATGAAGCTACAATTACACTCATACCCAAACCCCACAAGGACCCGACAAAGAAAGAGAACTTCAGACCAATCTCCCTTATGAACATTGATGCAAAAATACTCAATAAAATTCTAGCAAACCGAATCCAAGACCACATCAAAACAATCATCCATCATGATCAAGTAGGTTTTATCCCAGGAATGCAGGGATGGTTCAATATTCGGAAATCCATCAATGTAATCCACTATATAAACAAACTCAAAGAAAAAAAACCACATGATCATCTCACTAGATGCTGAGAAAGCATTTGATAAAATTCAACATCCCTTCATGATAAAAGTCTTGGAAAGATCAGGAATTCACGGCCCCTACCTAAACATAGTAAAAGCAATTTACAGCAAACCAGTAGCCAACATCAAGCTAAATGGAGAGAAACTTGAAGCAATCCCACTAAGATCAGGGACTAGACAAGGCTGCCCACTCTCCCCCTACCTATTCAATATAGTACTGGAAGTTCTAGCCGGAGCAATTAGACAACAAAAAGAAGTCAAAGGGATATAAATAGGAAAGGAAGAAGTCAAAATATCGCTATTTGCAGATGATATGATAGTATACTTAAGTGACCTCAAAACTTCCACCAGAGAACTCCTAAACCTGATAAACAACTTCAGCAAAGTGGCTGGTTATAAAATCAACTCAAACAAATCAGTAGACTTCCTCTACATGAAAGATAAACAGACTGAAAAAGAAATTAGGGAAATGACACCCTTCACAATAGTTGCAAATAATATGAAATACCTTGGTGTGAATCTAACCAAGCAAGTGAAAGACCTATACGACAAGAACTTAAAGTCCCTGAAGAAAGAAATCAAAGAAGATCTCAGAAGATGGAAAGATTTCCCATGCTCATGGATTGGCAGGATTAATATAATAAAAATGGCCATCTTGCCAAAAGCAATCTACAGATTCAATGCAATCCCCATTAAAATCCCAACTCAATTCTTCACAGAGTTAGAAAAGGAAATTCTCAAATTCATATGGAATAACAAAAAACCCAGGATAGCAAAAACTATTCTCAACAATAAAAGAACTTCTGGAGGAATCACCATTCCTGACCTCAAGCTGTACTACAGAGCAATAGTGATAAAAACTACCTGGTATTGGTACAGAGACAGGCAGGAAGATCAATGGAATAGAATTGAAGACCCAGAAATGAACACACACTCCTATGGTCACTTGATCTTTGACAAAGGAGCTAAAACGGTCCAGTGGAAAAAGGACAGCATTTTCAACAAATGGTGCTGGTTCAACTGGAGGACAACATGTAGAAGAATGAAAATTGATCCATTCTTATCTCCATGTACAAAGCTCAAGTCTAAGTGGATAAAGGACCTCCACATAAAACCAGATACACTGAAACTAATAGAAGAGAAGGTGAGGAAGACTCTCGAATACTTGGCTCAGGGGAAAAGTTCCTGAACAGAACACCAATGGCATATGCTCTAAGATCAAGAATTGACAAATGGGACTTCATAAAATTGCAAAGTTTCTGTAAGGCAAAGGACACTGTCAATAGGACAAAACGACAACCAACAAATTGGGAAAAGATCTTTACCAATCCTACATCTGATAGAGGGCTAATATCCAATATATACAAAGAACTCAAGAAATTAGACTCCAGACAACCAAATAACCCTATTAAAAAATGGGGTATAGAGCTTAACAAAGAATTTTCAATGGAAGAAACTCGAATGGCCGAGAAGCACCTAAAGAAATGTTCAGTGTCCTTAGTCATCAGGGAAATGCAAATCAAAACAACTCTGAGATTCCATCTCACACCAGTCAGAATGGCTAAGAGTAAGAACTCAGGTGATAGTAGATGCTGGCGAGGGTGTGGAGAAAGAGGAACACTCCTCCATTGTTGGTGGGACTGCAAGATGGTGCAACCACTTTGGAAATCAGTCTGGCTGTTCCTCAGAAAATTGGACATAGCATTACCCGAGGATCCAGCTATACCACTCCTAGGCATATACCCAGAAGATGCTCGAACATATAACAAGGACATATGCTCAACTATGTTCATAGCAGCCTTATTTATAATAGCCAGGAGCTGGAAAGAACCCAGATGTCCTTCAACTGAGGAATGGATTCAAAAAATGTGGTATATTTACACAATGGAGTATTACTCAGCTATTAAAAACAATGAATTTGAGAGGTTCCTAGGTAAATGGATGGAACTAGAAATTATCATCCTGAGTGAAGTAAGCCAATCACAAAAGAACACACATGGTATTCACTCACTGATTATTGGATATTAGCCCAGAACTTTGAAATGCCCAAGATGCAACTCACAGGCCACATGAAGCTCATAAAAAAGGAAGACCAAGTGGGGGTGATTCAGTTCTTCTTAGAAGGAGCAACAAAATACTCAAGGGAGCAAATATGGAGACAAAGTGAGGGACAGAAACTGAAGAAGGGGCCATTTGAAGACCTTTCCACCTGAGTATCCATCCCATGTGCAGTCACCAAAGGTAGATGCTGATGTGGAAGTCAGGAAGTGCATGCTGATAAGTGCCTGATAGGGATGTCTCCTCAGAGGCCTTCAAGAGTCTGACATATTCAGAGGCAGATGCTCACAACTAGCCATTGAACTGATCATGAGGTTCTCAATGGAGGAGTTAGAGTGAGGACTGAAGGAGCTGAAAGGGTTTGTGGCACCATGAGGAGAGCAACAATACCAACCAACCACAGCTCCCAGGGTCCTAACCACCAGCCTGGGAGCACTTATGGAGGGATCCAGGGCTTCAGCTGAATATGTAAGAGTGGAGGGCCCTGCCGGGCACAGGTGGAAGAAGAGATCCTTGACCTCATGAAGGCTGGACGCCCCAGGGGGTGGGAATTTTGAGGGTGGGGAAGTGGGAGTGGGGGGGTAGGTGGGGGTTACATCCACGAAGAAGAAGGAGGAGGGGTAAGGGGATGAGGGGGTTCCCGGGTGGGTGGGGGATGGGGTAAGGGGATAACATATGAAATGTAAATAAAGTATCCAATAAAAAAAAATAGCAACATTCCATCCCTATATGCTTCCCAGACACACTTCAAGCTAACATGACTGCTCCAGGAGAAATATTCATCTTGAAGTTATAGAAATAAATTTTACTTGTATTTTTACTATTAAAAAAAAAAAAGAGTTGTCTCTGGCCTCAATGGGTAATTCCCATTGCCTCCCAGTCATGCTTCAGCCCAGTTGCACTTTGCTCAGGGAGGTGTATAAGGCTCTTATTCCACCTGCCTCAGAAAAAGGAATGAGAGAATTCCAAATTCTTTTCATGCCTTTGATTTAAAAAAAAAATTATCCATCCTGACCTGTCCTGGAAGAACCACTGCACTCAGAGCAGCAGGGGAACCACTGCACTCAGAGCAACAATGGAACCACTGCACTCAGAACAGCAGGATTTTAGGATCCCAGAGGCAACCTGAGTTCCAGAAGCTCTTCTCCCCAGGAACTCAGGATCACAGGATCACAGAGACAGCTGGACTCTGAGGAGTTCTGACACAAGCAAGATAACTGGAAAGACAGGCTCAAGTAAGAGACAGTAAGTGCAGATAGCACTAGAGATAACCAGATGTTGAAAGGCAATCATAAGAACATAAGCAACAGAAACCAAGGTTACCTGGCAGTCTGGTGGTTCCTCAGAAAATTGGACATAGCATTACCTGAAGACCCAGCTATACCACTCCTGGGCATATATCCATATAACAAGGGCATATGCTCCACTATGCCAGTTATAATAGTCAGAAGCTGGAAAGAACCCAGATGTCCTTCAACAGAGGATTGGATACAGAAAATGTGATACAGTTACACAATGGAGTATTACTCAGCAATTAAACAATTAAGCAATTAAACACAATGAATTCATGAAATTCTTAGGCAAATGGATGGAACTAGAAAATATCATCCTGAGTGAGTTAATCCAATCACAAAAGAACACACATGTTATGCACTCACTGATAAGTGGATATTAGCCCAAAACCTCGAAGTACCCAAGATACAACTCACAGACCATATGAATCTCATGAAGAAGGAAGACCAAAGTGTGTGTGCTTCAACACTTCTTAGAAAGAATAACAAAATACTCAAGAGAGCAAATATGGAGACAAAGTGTGGGACAGAAACTGAAGGAGGGGTCATCCAGAGACTGCTCCACCTGGGTATCCATTCCATGTGCAGTCACCAAAGGCAGACACTGATGTGGATGCCAGGAAGTGCATGCTGACAGGAGCCCCATATAGCTGTCTCCTTAGAGGTCTGCCAGAGCCTGACATATACAGAGGTGGATGCTCACAGCTAGTCATTGAACTGATCATGAGGTTCCCAATGGAGGAGTTAGAGAGAAGACTGAAGGAGCTGAAAAGGTTTGTGGTCCCATGGGGAGAGCAACAATAGCAACCAACCAGAGCTCCCAGGGACTAAACCACCAGCCTGGGAGCACACAGTGAGGGACAGGAGAGAAGTCCAGAGGGTCAGGAAAATGAATAGAAATATGTAGCAGTGGAGAGTGGAGAAGTAGGAGTAGCCACTAGAAAGTCTCAAATGCCAGGGAAGGGAGAGGTTCCCAGGACCCAATGAGGTTGACATTAGCCAAAATACCCAATAAAGAGGAGATAAAACCTTTAGGGATGACCTCCAGTAGATAGGCATAGCAGAGGGATGGGGCCACCTACCCATCTCAAAATTTTTAACTCAGAATTTTTCTTGTCCAAAAGGAAATGGAGAGACAAAAAACTGTAGCAGAGACTGAAGGAAAGGGCATCCAGAGACTACCCCACCTAGGAATCCCATTCGCAGACATAAAACTTCTTGGCATCAACAATGACACTATTGTTGATGCCAAGAAGTGCTTTCTGACAGGAACCTGGTATATCTGTACCCTGAGAGGCTGGGCCAGTACCTGACTAATACAGATGCAGATACAGTCAACCATTAGACTGAGCCAAGGGACCCCAATGAAACAGCTAAAGGAAGGACTGAAGGAGCTGAAGGGGATTGCAACCCTATAGAAAAAAACAATAAAATCAACTAACCAAACATCCCAGAGCTTCCAGGGACTAAACTACCAACCAAAGAGTATATACATGGATGGATCTATGGCTCCAGCTACATATGTAGCAGAGGATTGCCTTATCTGGCATCAATAGAATAGGAGGCCCTTGGTCCTGTGGAGGCTTGATGCCCCAGCATAGGGTGATGCTAGAGCGGTGAGGTAGGAGTGGATGAGTGAGTGAAGGAGCACCTTCTTAGAGACAAAGGGGAGAGGGTGGGATTGGTGAGTCTGTGTGGGGAGGAGACCTGGAAGGGGAACATTTGAAACATAAATAAATAAAATAACCACAATGGGAGGAAAGGCCCTTGATCCTATGAAGGCTCCATACTCCAATGCAGGAGAATTTGAGGGTGGGGAGGCAGGAGTGGGTGAATGGGTGGGTGGGGGAACACCCTCATAGAAGCAGGGAGAGGAAGGATGGTATAGGGGATTTCTGCAGGGATGAAGGGGATAACATTTGAAATATAAATAAAGAAAATATCCAATAAAATTTAAAAAATCACAATGCAATAATGAAAAATAAAATAACCATTAAAAAATAAAAGCATGTTG
Source organism: Grammomys surdaster (assembly GCF_004785775.1). Lineage (NCBI taxonomy): Eukaryota > Metazoa > Chordata > Mammalia > Rodentia > Muridae > Grammomys > Grammomys surdaster. Next base: position 727,467 of record NW_021620120.1, on the reverse strand, counting down.
AGAAAGCCATGAGGATCAAGTCAGTAAGCAGCACCCCTCCATGGCCCCTGCATCATTCTGCAGGTTCAAACCCTACTTGAGTTTCTGCCCTCACTGCTTTTGATGATGAACTATTATTATGGAATTGTGATTGAAATAATCCCTTTCCTTCCCTTAAGTTGTTTTTGGTCATGGTGTTTCATCATAGCAATACTAACTCTAACTTAGGCGTGTGTGTGTGTGTGTGTGTGTGTGTGTGTGTGTGTGTGTGTGTACACTCTATCATTTTCTATTACTCCTTTGAGACATAATGTCTCCTTGAATGGAGTTCCCCTACCCCCCAAACACACCCATAGGCTGACAATCAGCAAGCTCTAGAGATTCTCTTGTCTTTACCCCTTCCCCAGCACTGCACAGATAGGGAGCCATACCCAGGTTTTTAAGTGGACCCAACTAAGTCCTATACTCATGAGCAAGGACTTAGTTTAAGGACTTCATTTATTTTTTGCAGAATGTTTTGCCAAATACTCAGATCTCAATAACATTAGTCTTCTGACCAGTTGTATTTTTAAAAAAAAATCAATGGTGTTCCATAATGAACATATTAAAAATATACAGCATTTTGTGATAATCAATAAGTTAATATAGATTATTAAAGACAGGAAAATAAAATAATATTTTGTATCAGTCCTTTTTGGGGGTGGGGCACAATGTTGAACAGTTATATCATGATACCTAAACAATTCAGTGCTGTTAATTTGTGGTAAATTGATAGCAATTTTCCATACTGTACCCTCAGTGTGACATGATCAATTGGTTAATTTTCATCTCCAACTTTCTTTCAACTTTAAATTTCAGGGTATTTTTTCCAGGGAGTCCTCAGGAACAGATAGTGAAGTCTCAACTCTATCTGAGGAAATCAAGGGAAGTTTTGCTAAGAAAACTTATTAGGCCATGGAGACTTGGATTGTCTTTGCTTTCTATTAAGCATTAATCATAATTATGCAATATGAAGCACAACAGAAAAGTGGTGATTTCATAAGACAGCTCCTTGCTTACTCTTAGAACAATTCTTAATGCCAAGGGACAAGCTCTCTCAGGACTTTTAATTTTTACAGCCTCATGATTTTTAGAGCCAGCTTTCAGAAGGTGAGAAAGGATTTTCTGAAGACAAATAATTTATCCCTTTGGATTCAGTGCAAATAACTCATCCTTGAGGACTGATCCCTGAACTATTATCTCATATATTTTTCTATTATTTACAGTCATGAGAAGCAGTGCCCTGAAAATACCTTTACTTGTCCAGTCAGGTAAGAAAATGAAACCAGAGTTAGCCTGGAAAGTTGTCCATACTTTCTGTGCTGTGATCTGCCTCTTGCTGGCACTAGAACAAGTGTTTAAAATTTAGAGCTAGGGCTTGAGAGATGGCTCAGTCATTAAAGGCTAGGCTCACAGCCAAAAATATAAAATTTAGAGCTAGTTTCCCATTTTATAATGGACAAACTCCCTATTACAGTTCATAAAAACATTTTTCCACATTTTTACCATCATATCTTATTCTCATTTCAACATGACTGGGTCTTTAGGCACCATCCAAGGCAAATCTGTAATCTCTAAATATTGAAACAGTAGTGAAAAAAAATCATATCACAGAGAGAGACGTGTGGCAAAAAAAAATTGTTCCCTAAAACACAGGAAAGTTTGGTCTCTTGTTTGATTTATTGTTTCTTGAGGTTTTGGTATTTTTTTAAAAAAAATACATTCTTGATACAATTCTATTTTATGGATCAGAAAAATTAAAATGACGGTTAGTGTTTAGAAAATGATTTGCATTTTTAAAAATTACTAGTAAGGATTTTAAACATATTGTGCCTAGCTATCAAAGAAAGTTATTCTTTTGAAAGATAGCCTTTTGGTAACATGGAGTAGAGATTAATTCTAAAACAAAATCATCTCCATGGTAAAGCCAAAAGTGTCATGGGCTCTAGAAGTTTCCCTAGTTTCAAACTGGTCACGTCAAATCAACTTCCTCTCTAGAACTCTAGCCATTTCTGCTTTGGGAAGAGACTATGTATGTCAGTCTTCAGATTTCCTTCCAGTTCCTACTATCTACCCAAGTGTCTCACATGTCCTAGCTTGTCTTTCCTAAGATGTAAAAGCTACACAAGGCATCTATTTAACAAAAAGGAGTAGAGAGGAAGCTGCTTCACCAATCCTATCTGCCACTGCCAGTACAGCCAAAGATAGTGCTGGGCCCTTGATAAAATATCCAAAATAATTTTTATAGTGGTAATCAGTACAGATTTAAGTCTTGTCTTAAGATGAACTACTTATTTATAATTCCTGAAGAGTTAAATCATTCACTGAATAAAATATTTTTAGGTCAATTCAGCAAAAAATGAAGATGAATGTATTTCCTTAGTAGAAGGCAGAGTTTCTTATTATGAAAATTAAGGTTAGATAACAAAAAAAAAATCAAGGAAGGCTGGCAACCTATGGCAACTTTGAAGAGAGATGGAATGAAGCAGACAGTACTTTGGGATGATACAACAGCTGCCAGAGGCCTGCTAGAGGAACTGTGGTGAAGGTAAGTTCAACTTAGAATTTCTTAGCTGAAAGGTGGACTTATTTCTGTCAAATTAAAAAGATTTAAAATATGTCCTAAGACAAAAGTAGGATTTCTAGAGACCAAAGGCATAGATACTTGAGAAGAGAGTTTTGGTAAAACAAGGAAGGAACTTGAGCTCACAGAAAGTAGTCTTGTATTTAAGGATGTCTAGAAAAAGTCTGACCACAAGTAAACAAGAGTATATACAGCAACATTTTTCATTGAAGATGTCACTTGATTTCTTGTTTGAGAAAATGTTCAGGATCAAAATGCAGTAAGACAATAAGCCGATCATCTACTACAACAATGAGACGTTCAAAAAACCTCAAATTGACAAAAAGTATGTGATTTTTGAGCTCCCCTCTGCCTTTCCAATAAATATGGCTCCTTGACTTTTTTTTAGGCATGTGGGCCAGGACGAGATTAATAAAATAGTATCGTCAGCATTAATAATCTAAGAACAAGTGACTACTGCTATTTTATGGCATTTCTACTTCTTCAGAGGCTTTATGATAAAACTATTTAACTCTTGATTCTTACTCTCATTTGATGTTTATACTCACAAGACAAAGTATGGTAAAACAGAATCTTTAAACAGCAACATATCACACAGCTGACATAGAGATAAATGAAAATTATATTCAAATGTAGATGTTCATAGACAGAGAACATGATGTATGGACAAAACGACACCAAACTCTCAGAGAATGAAAGTGTTAATGATGAATCTAAATTTTAAATATAGTTAAGTCGGAAATCATGGCTGTTCAAGATCTAAACAATCAAATATTACACAGGCTCTGAGGCTGGCTTACACAAAGTATTGATTTTTCTTCCTTGACCTCCTCCTCTTCCTTCTCTTCCACCTCTTTCTCTTCCTCCTCTTCCTTCTTCTTCTCCTCTTCTCCTCCTCCTTCTCCTCTTCCTCCTTCTCCTTTTTCTCCTTCTCCTCCTCCTCCTTCTTCTCCTCATCCTCCTCCTATCTAAGCAAGAAAATTCTAGTCTGGAAAAATTGATTGGCCTCATCAACTCCTGGCTGTGTTCTACAAGCTATGTTGTTTCTTTTAGGTGATGTTGAATCAAACCTCTGTCACAGAATTTGTCCTCTTGGGAGTGAGAGACTTACAAGAAACACAACCTTTTCTCTTTGCTATTTTCTTCACCATCTACTTTGTCAATATAACTGGGAATGGAGCCATCCTGATGATTGTCATCTTGGACCCAAGACTTCACTCACCTATGTATTTCTTCCTGGGAAACCTAGCATGTCTAGATATCTCCTACTCCACTGCAACAGTGCCAAAGATGCTGGAGAACCTCCTCTCCACAAGCAAAGCAATTTCCTTCTTGGGATGCATAACTCAGCTTCATTTCTTCCACTTCCTGGGTACCACAGAATCTCTGCTGCTGGCAGTGATGGCATTTGACCGCTTTGTGGCTATCTGCAAGCCACTTCACTATTCTGTCATCATGAATTGGCAGATCTGTATCCTTATGGCTGTGACCATCTGGACCATTGCTTTTCTCCATGCCTTGCTTCACTCTGTAATGACATCTCGTTTGAGCTTCTGTGGTCCCAATCACATTCATCATTTCTTCTGTGATGTTAAACCATTGCTAGAGCTGGCCTGTGGGAACACTGAGCTCAATCTTTGGCTGCTCAATACAGTCACAGGCACCATTGCCTCAGTCCCCTTTTTTCTGACATTTCTCTCCTATTTCTACATCATCACCTATCTTTTCTTTAAAACCCGCTCTTGCAGCATGCTCCACAAAGCACTGTCTACTTGTGCCTCTCACTTCATGGTTGTTATTCTGTTCTATGCTCCTGTTATCTTCACCTACATTCGTCCCACCTCAGGCAGCTCTCTGGATCAGGACAGAATCATTGCCATCATGTACAGTGTGGTCACTCCTGCTCTCAATCCACTCATCTACACCTTGAGAAACAAGGAAGTGAGGAGTGCATTGAATAGGAAGATGAGAAGATGTCTCTTACTTGAAGAAATCTAAAGAACTCTGCTGAGCTGTAAATAAACAGGCAATAAGAAAGTAAGATATGTTTTATCAACATGTATTCCTGAAATTAAGATATGTTTTATGTAAAATAGATGCACACATATATTATGAACAACTTGAATGATGGAAAATATATGGAAAAACATATTCTAATGCTATTAAACAATTAAAGCAAGAGGAATTTAAACTTGACAGGTTCTAATCATAGAATTCAGTTCCTGAATTTAATTTGGGCATATTAGTTTATAACATTGACTTGGTACATACTGTAATGTGACTTTTATGTTACTAGGTATAGAGATATGTGTATACTACCTATGTTTAATATAATTAGCAATTACAGTTGTTCATCTGTCAACTCATATTAGTTGGATAAATATCAATATGCTTTCTTATTTTGAGGGATTATTAAAACTATGGTTGCTCAATTGAAAAAGTTAGTTGTAAATCACAAAAGAATTACTAAAAACTTTAGAGGCAAACATTTCTATCAAACCTGATTCTGATTTAGTTAAACTTGAGGTTTTGGTGGTGAGTGGATAAGATTTTATTTTAAAATTTTTATTAGTGATTATTATTTTTGAGTCCAGGTCTCCCGTAGCTCAGGCTGTCCTTGAATTCCTTACGTTCTTGCTTCCACCTCTCAATTGCTGGGATTATAGGTATTTACTACCACACTCAGTTTTATAAACAGTTTAGGCAATATATCTTATTAACTAAACATCAAATATATATATCAAAATAAGGATGTTTAGTTATTTTACATCTGACTTCCTATACTTTTCAAAATCTGGTTAGTAACTTCTCTTGTCTCAACAACATTCTGAGTGTTGAATAGATTAGCTACCACTATTCAAGTAATGGAATACAGTCCAAGGTGAGAGTGCTTCTTGTGATAGATGTTTTAAAACAATTTTATTAAATATTTATATTTAATATTTATACTCATATAATGTGTTTATATCTAATCCACCCCTTATTCCTTATTATCTGACTCCTCTGCAATATACTCTTCATGTTTACCATCCTACTTCCTGTACATTCTCTTGTGAAGAAATAGATGTCTGTGTACAGTATTTGCTGGACACTAGACATGAGAACACAGTTGTGCACATGAACTCACAATGGCTGGGACTGAACACACAGTCTTTCAGAAGAATAAGCCAGACAAAATTCCATGAATTTCCACCCCAGCTGAAGATCTTGGGCAGTAAATAGCTACTTGGAGAAGGAGAGTTTATTTTCTTGAGGAATGTGAGCCATGCTATCTAATGTGTGAGTGCACACATATGCACATAAAGGTAGTACAAAATGGATTCGATGTTTATTCAATGAGATTTTTTAATGAAACCCATGGAGTCCACAGACATACCCCTCCTAACAAACAAAACAACTAAAGATATTAAAAAAGAAAACACTGAAACACTAAACTTTATGGAGAAGATCTTTGTCCTTGGTCAAAAGAGAAAAGCTCTCTCCTTCAGTTCCTGCAATTGCACTACAAGGCTGCAGAAGCTAGACCTGAGTATGGAAGTTCTTTGATGATGATCTAGGGAAGGTCCAATGCAGATGGTCACCATTGTTAGGTGGTTAGAACCAGCAAAATCCTTCCTGCTGAGCCAGAATTCACCATAGTTTTGATCTAAAGATTCAAAGCGTTTCTCAGAATCATTTAGTAAATGTGTCTATTTTCTTACTATCTAGTTATTTCAGTTTGGGTTCAATCCAAATAACAATGATTGTTTTTAAATGAGAGATGGCACCCTTATAAGACTTTCTTTTTCAAATTAGTACTATAAAAATTTTAATTTAAATTCTTTTTGAAGGACAGCAGAGATGGTACATTGATTAAAAACACTGGCTGCTTTAGCAGCTGAATGTCCTTCAACTCCAAGCACTGATATGGTGACTCACAACTGCCTGTAACTCCATTTTCAAGCCATCTGATGCCCTCTTCTGGCCTCCTGGATGAATGTGGTTTATAGACAAACATGCAGACAATACTCCTTTCCCTTCTTCACACATGAAAACACTAACAATAAAATCTTTTGAAAACTCTTCAGATTTTATTTTTTTTAAAAAAAATCATGAAGGCTCAGATTTGGTGTTTTTTTTATTGCCCAGGTTGAGTGACGGGTATTTGTTTATTTATTTGTTCATTCATTTATGTTTTCTGCAGGTCTACCTGGTGAAGCTGAGTGCCTCCACTCACTTCTGTGAGATTAAATGTGCTCTGATTTTATCATTTTCAGGAAAGCTAGCTGTGGTTCCTAATTTAGGTAACATCAAGATTCCTGCTCGGTGGCACATCATGTACACTTACATACTGTGAACAGTGAGTGAGTCTCCAACGTTTCTTGAAGACCTATCTTTATAATGACCTTTTAAAAAATATCTTTTTATTGATTCTTGTAAGTTTCACATTATGCACCCAAATCCTACTCATCCCCATCCTTCATATCCGCCCTTTGCAGTTGCAACCTACATACCAAATAACACACCCACAGAGAGAGACACACACAGACACACACACAGAGAAAGACAAACACACACACACTCACAAGCATAGAAAACATCTCATCATGGAAGCTGTAGTATGGCACAGTGTCCACATAACTTCTCTGGCACATATTCATTGCAATGATTGGTCATCTCTGGCTTCTGTGAAACCATCAACACTGGATCCTCACTGGGTCTCCTCCTGGTTATCCTGTTGTTACCCTGTGTATTGGAGATCCTGCAGCTTTGGATCAACAGGACTGGCCCTTTCACAAGTCCCAATGTTTGTACATGATATAGATTTTGGGGTGGGCCAACTCAGAGCCCTTTATCTGAGCCTGGTCATTGCACCATCAGGATAAGCTTTCCAGCATTGCTCTGCTTAGACCACCCAACGACATCTGCAGGAGGCAGGGTCAGTTCTCCTGCAATCATGCCCTCTGGGCTAGCTCAACCATACCCATACATTCAGACAACTCCACTGTGTAGCCCAGTGAAAGCACAGGGCCTACACTCCCAACTGCTGCATCCTGTGAGGGGATGGTTCACCCATGTGAACTCAACCAGAGCCAGTTCTGTTTTTTTCTTTTCTTTTTTTTTTTATTGAATGCTTTATGTACATTTCATATGTTACCTTTACCCCATACCCCCCCTCCACCCAGGAACCCCATATCCCCTCACCCCTCCTCCTGCTTCTCTGCAGATGTGCCCTTACCTACCCCCCTCCCACCTCCCCACCCTCAAATTCCCACCCCCTGGGGCATCCAGCCTTCATGAGACCAAGGATCTCTTCTCCCACCTATGCCCGACAGGGCCCTCCACCCTTACATATACAGCTGGAGCCATGGCTCCCTCCCTAAGTGATCCCAGGCTGGTGCTTTAGACCCTGGGAGCTCTGGTTGGTTGGCATTGCTGCTCTCCTCATGGGGCCGCAAACCCTTTCAGCTCCAACAGTCTTCACTCTAACTCCTCCATTGGGAACCCCATGATCAGTTCAATTGCTAGCTGTGAGGATCTGCCTCTGAAGATGTCAGACTCTTGCAGACCTCTAAGGAGATATCTATATCAGGCTCTTGTCAGCATGCACTTCCTGACTTCCACATCAGCATCTACCTTTGGTGACTGCACATGGGATGAATACCCAGGTGGAATGGTCTCCAGACAGCCCCTCCTTCAGCTTCTGTCCCTCACTTTGTCTCCATATTTTCTCCCTTGAGTACTTCAGAGCCAGTTCTAATGTGCAGTCAGCCAAGGTACAGAACCAGCTCTAAGTTCCCCAACTGATAAGGGGCAAGATCAGTTCATCTGCCCTCTTGACCCCAGCTCTCCCAACTGCCTCAGGTGGGGAAGGTGAGACAACAGAGAGCATCTATGCCCCTGATGCCAGTTCACAACAGAGGTGTGGAGGGGCCAGCTCCCAATGCTCTTTCCCTCAGGACTGGATCACTCTGTCCGATCCACAGCTCTATTGTGAAGCAAAGATGAACTGCAGGGCCTGCTCTCCCAAGTATTACAAGTGGTGAGAGTGAGGAGGAGGAGGAGGAGGAGGAGGAAGAGGAAGAGGAGGAAGAAGAGGAGGAGAAAGAAGAAGAGGAGAAGGGTATCAGCTATGTACTTATACCACCTCATGGCAGAGGAGTGGTGGGGCCAGCTCTCCCTCCTTCACACCCAGAAGACCACTTAATGTAGTGCATAGCCCCAGGGTCAGCTCTGTTGTGCTGCCCAGACAGGGTACACTATCCATTTTCCCTAGTGCTTCCCCTGATGAGGAGCTATTCCATTTTCATGATTCCATGGGCAGCTTGGCTAACTGTATCTGTGCCACCATACAGCAGACCAGTGGTGGGAGGGTCAGTTGTCATACACTCACAACTTCAGAGCCAGCTCACTTACACCACCACACCACCAGGGCCAACTCTACTGTGCTGCCTGGGCAAGGTTCAGGGCTTGCTGTCCCTGGTGCAACTGCTGGTGAGACATGGGACCATTTCTCAAAAGCACTGCAACCAGTGAGGCACAGGGCCACTTCTACACAGCTACTGGAGATCTAAATGGTCCCTGTCTCTTACCTGATGAGGAAAGTCTCCATGTTCTCTAATGGTAATGTGGACCATGGACATTGACACCACCTCCTGCTGCTGCTTAGTTAAGTATTCAGTCATGATTCTCAGTGGCAGCTCAGGCTAGCACCTCACCAAGGCCCCAGTTGGCTTGGGTAGCCACTCACAGCAGGCCACTTCTCTCCACCCTTGACTCTCCAATTCCATCTGGCTTCATAATACTCAAGCTGCTCCACTTCTCCTTCTCTCTCATCTGTCCACCACATACTTGCACATTGTGGAGGCTTCTGCTGCAGGCTAACGCCTTGGACGGTGTATTACTGGGTGACTTCCTCTGATTGAGCTTCAATGGTGAGGTGCCAGGCAAGTATCAATGGCTTGCCTATGCCAAGGACTGAAGGGCAGATCTGTGGGTGGCATGGCTGCTCTACATTGTGGTAGGCTGCACTCTGTGTGCCTATGACCCATCCTTGCTCAAGGGCAGGTCTCTGGGCATCTTTCCCCAGCCTCATCATGAGGCATGGTAATGCAGATCTCTGTCTCTGTTCTCCTCCTCCTCCCATGCTGCATTGCCTGGATTTGATTTGATTTGATTTGATTTGATTTGATTCGATTAGATTTTATTTTTATGTGTCCTAGGCATTAAACAATTTTGGCCAACAAGCCAAACATAAACCTAGAATGAACAAACTGCTATTTGCCCTGCCCCTTACTCATATAAGAACACCACTAATAAGGTTTCTCTGTTCATTGCTGCAGGGTTATACTGTCCTTTAGAACAGAAAAATATATGAATATTTTATGGAAGTTGTATTTGCTGAGGACAAAAAACTGTGCTGCATAACTCTCTTTGTTCTATGAAGCTGATTACAGTATAAATAAAATTTAAGAGAGAAGGGGCTATGGATGGGGTGGGTACAGGGGTCCAGTCCCAAAGGGGTCTTATTTCTTGTTGGTTCTTCTTGAGGCATAGGAGGGGGAAAAGTGTTAGCAGAGGGTAAGACTTTGTCTTACAAGATATTTTTGGTTGCTGTTTAATAATAAGAAATTTACTTATCTAAGTCTAAGTTCCTTTGCTACTATAGCTGACCTGCCTTCTATGTTCTTCTGAGGTCAGAAACTGCAGTCTCTGGCACTTAGCACCTCATCCTAAAACAGCAGGAGATTAAGTAAAGGATTAATTACTAGAGTCTTTTGCTTTTTGTCCAGATGCCTCTTACTTGTCAGGCTAGGGGAAAGTTTGGAGTGATAAACTTCTATTGAACCAGGAGAAGAGAATAATGCTTGCAGAAAGAAAATTTTTTACATAAGCAAATATGCATAAACACATAAATTCATATACAGGTTCAAGCATGTGCATTTATACTTTTCCATTTAAACCAGTCGGGCCCAGCTTGCATACATTTTCATAATTACATACTTACACACATCATGCATACATTCTCACAAGTACATACTTACACACAAATATACATATTTACATATGCAGATGGAGCAAAAGACCAAACACCATTACAGAAAGGACTCACTTATTCTGGATCAAAACTGAGTTCCAATCTTTATTACATAGGGAAAGAAAAAACTTCTACCCTTTTAATGCCAAATGAATTAAACTCAAGTTTGTAAGAAGTAAGTTTTGTTCCTTTAATAAAACTAAGCCTGTCTCATTATTAAGAAAAGATCTTGCTGGGCAGTGGTGGCACACACCTTTAATCCCAGCACTTGGGAGGCAGAGGCAGGCGGATTTCTGAGTTCGAGGCCAGCCTGGTCTACAGAGTGAGTTCCAGGACAGCCAGGGCTATACAGAGAAACCCTGTCTCGAAAAAAAGAAAGAAAGAAAGAAAGAAAGAAAGAAAGAAAGAAAGAAAGAAAGAAAGAGAGAGAGAGAGGGAGGGAGGGAGGGAGGGAGGGAGGGAGGGAGGGAGGGAGGGAG